>NW_007377660.1:0-21048 GCF_000475195.1 Diaphorina citri
TCAGCATGCTGATGTATTGGAACAAAAGTCGCACACCTTAGTGCTCATTACGCCTTCTAATAATCCTCTCCTGATTCTCGCTAGTAGACATTCCAGTTATGATAAGCTGCTGCGTGCTGTTGTTTACGTTCTTAGGTTCACAGGTAAACTACCTAAGGAGGAAAGAATCAGTCCTGCTGACTTGGAAGTAGCTGAAAGCACCTTGCTGAAAGCTGTTCAGAAGGAAAAGTTCTCAGATGAGCTGAGAGCTATTGAGAGGCAAGAACCCTGTTCTCCGTCTATTAGATTTTTTTTTTTAAATTATTTAATGTAATTATACCTACGTAACTATGTATAGGTACTTGCGAGTATGTGTACGAACCATATATTTTACCTTTCGGTTGCGTTCACGCCTTTTAAATTCATCGAAAAAAAATATTAATTTTTCACAGCTTGGTTGATTATATATTTGGTTGACTGCTTACACACCCCGATTAAAATTGACGAGCTGTGGAAGTGAGACGCCGAAAGGCATTTTTTTATTATTATTTTTTTATATATATATACCTACATAGGTATGCGACGATGAATTAGTTATATGAAACGAGCGAAAAAACACACACCCATATCCTCTAACAATTTTCCTCAATTTCCCAGTGATACTAAAATATATAGCTTTGCTTTTATACCTACGTACTTTGGTAATAGAAAGTAATAATAATAAAAAAGGCTACCATAACTGCGAGGACTTTCAGGCCCCACTCTGTGCTGGAATGAAGAAAAAAATTGTGGGCTTTCTTCTAAAAATATTTTTTAATTAAATTTTAGAGGCGAAAAGGCCTCAGCACAAACTGCGAGGGAAACATCTGAAAACCAAATTTCATTTCAACCCCTGCTTTACCTCAACTTGATTTTCTCCTCCTTTTCCTCCTCTTTCTCCTCCTCTTCTTCTCCCTTTTCCTCCTCCACCTTCCAGTCCTCTTCCTCCTCCTCCTTCTCCTCCTCCTCTTTCTCCTCTTCCTCCTCCACCTTCTAGTCCTCTTCCTCCTCCTCCTCTTCTTCCTCCTCCACCTTCTAGTCCTCTTCCTCCTCCTTCTCCTCCTCTTTCTCCTCTTCTTCTCTCTTTTCCTCTTCTTTCCTTCGTCCTCCCAAGTTCATTGTAAAAATGGATGAGTAAATTGATATGGAATAATGTAACTTTAGGTGAGTAGGTGGGTAAAATTGAGAGAGAGGGGTTATTGTTTTACCTTTTACCGTCCCTACTTTTTTTCAATCTTCGAAATATTAAGCGTCCCAAGATAAGGTTAGGGGTAACATTCTCACGCTGAAATTCAAACACAGCAGGGGTTCTATATATTTTTGGACTTTACCTTGATATTAAAAGGTTACAGAAATACTTCATTATAATTTTACAGATACCAATAACCTCCAATAGTGTTTTGGTTACCGTGGGTTGACTTTGGATGCGGAGGTTGGTGGTTTATGAATCGTGTCCAAGTCAAACCAAAAAATTTGAACCGATTGCAATACTTTCTCATTACTGGTAGGCATATTCGATATAGGTACTTTAGTAATTTTATCCCAGCCTTTTCCATTTGAAGTAGGGTCGATGTAGGTACTTTAGTAATAGAAATAGAAGATTGTGGGCTTTCTTCTAAAAATATTTTTTAATTAAATTTTAGAGGCGAAAAGGCCTCAGCACAAACTGCGAGGGAAACATCTGAAAAGCTGAAAACCAAATTTCATTTCAACCCCTACTTTACCTCAACTTGATTTCTTCCTCCTCCTTCTCCTCCTCCTCCTCCTCTTCCTCCTCCTCCTTCTCCTCCTCTTTCTACTCTTCTTCTCTCTTTTCCTCCTCTTTCCTTCGTCCTCCCAAGTTCATTGTAAAAATGGATGAGTAAATTGATATGGAATAATGTAACTTTAGGTGAATAGGTGGGTAAAATTGAGAGAGAGGGGGTATTGTTTTACCTTTTACCGTTCCTACTTTTTTTTCAATCTTCGAAATATTAAGCGTCCCAAGATAAGGTTAGGGGTAACATGCTCACGCTGAAATTCAAACACAGCAGGGGTTCTATATATTTTTGGACTTTACCTTGATATTAAAAGGTTACAGAAATACCTACTTTAATATAATTTTACAGATACCAATAACCTCCAACAGTGTTTTGGTTACCGTGGGTTGACTTTGGATCCGGAGGTTGGTGGTTTATGAATCGTGTCCAAGTCAAACCAAAAAATTTGAACCGATATCAATACTTTCTCATTACTGGTAGGTATATTCGATATACTTTGGTAATTTTATCCCAACCTTTTCCTTTTGAAGTAGGGTCGACGTAGGTACTTTAGTAATAGAAATAGAAAGTAAAAATTAATCGAGGTGTATTATTTATGTGGGTGGGGAACGATATTTGTGACATAATGTGACAAGCATTCAAATTTCAAGTCTTTTCAACACAGTTAAAATTCTTTTCTTTCTTTCTTCTACTTGTATACCTGCTATTATAATGTGTAGAAAATAGTAGAGACATATTATAATTTAATATTTTCTCCTACATATTATATTATATCATTTTAAGCTCCCATTTCCAACACCCTATCCTCCTGATGTCCCCTCCCATTTCCCTCACTGAATACATGGACGTGTAAGACATGGACAAGTTTTCCAAATAGTTTCGTCCCGAAAATTTTCCTCGTCCAAAACAAAAAGACTTTTCAATTTTCCATTTCCTCCCCCTCCTCATTCCGGCAAAAGGGATTCTTTGTTCCTTCCCCATGGAGGATATATCCTATTGAAATACACAGATATAGATTCGCCATCTATTTCCCTTTTGAAATACACAGACTACAGAGATATACGAGTTCTATAATTCTATATCCTTTTCAAAGAGGCGCCCTTTCCAATTGAACTGGTGTCACGAAGTACATATTAAATTCTTTTCCGGGTGGAATTTTCCTATTTCCCGAAGCTTTGCCTGGGTACGTGTCAATATTAGACACCCAATGAATCATGTCGTTTTTAATTCTCTCTCGCCTCCCTTTCTTACCACTTTTCCCTTTTAGTTCCTTTTCAACCCCAGTGGTCTATTTTCCTTCTTCATAGCTTAGTTTCAGCTCTCTCTTTAAGTCTTTACCTCTCTGTCTTTTAGTAACGATGAAGATACACGTGTCAATATTAGACACCCAATGAATCATGTCGTTTTTAATTCTCTCTCGCCTCCCTTTCTTACCACTTTTCCCTTTTAGTTCCTTCTCAACCCCAGTTGTCCATTTTCCTTCTTCATAGCTTAGTTTCAGCTCTCTCTTTAAGTCTTTACCTCTCTGTCTTTTAGTAACGATGAAGATACCTATTATGAGACTAGAAATGCTCCTTTTTCGTGATGACACCGTGACCCTTAGGAATACCTTTTGTATAGGTAGGTACATATGTATAAAGAGACCTTGGGCGTCCGGCGCGCGACGTCTCAAGACATTTAAAGCAAAAAACTGTTTCGTCACTTTATTTACTAGGATCTGATTATAGGATAACTTTCACAACTATTTCAAAAGACCCTCAAAAAGAACTACACAGACTTATGTGGCGTATGGTACAGGTGGGCCAATAAATGGTACGTTTTTTAGGTGGGCGAATAAATGGTACACTTACCCTATGTATAAAGAGACCTTGGGCGTCCGGCGCGCGACGTCTCAAGACATTTAAAGCAAAAAACTGTTTCGTCACTTTATTTAGTAGGATCTGATTATAGGATAACTTTCACAAGTATTTCAAAAGACCCTCAAAAAGAACTACATAATTATGTATCATAAAACCCAAATTTATTGACCTTGAAAAATTCCAATCTAAAAATAAGGACATGAAAAAAGTGAGAAGCAGCCCTAGTAGCGTTAGTTTACGAGGGAAAGAATGTGTGAAAAAAAGAAGAAAAAATTATACCAATTTTCCTTCTTGTGCAAACAAGAAAATCCAAAGTACCTATCCAAATAAGTTAAAAAAAAACAGGGGGCGAAGAAAATGGGCCATTTACCCTCAGACTCTTCTTAAAGTCAACTCACCATTACTCTCTCTCTCTCTTCCTCTCCTTCCCTCTCTCTCTCTCTCTCTCTTCCTCTCCTTCCCTCTCTCTCTCTCTCTCTCTCTCTGTACTTTAGATGGCTCGTTTTCCTTTTACTTTATGAGACACTTTTTTTTCTCTCTCTCTCTCATCTCATCTTTTTTTAGATGCCTTTTTGGTTAACTTCACTCTTGGGTCGAATTTTTCAAATATTTTCACTGTTGTTGTTTCCTGCTCGTCTCTTTCTTCTCTCTCTCTCTCTCTCTCTCTCTCTCTCTCTCTCTTTGCCTCTCTTCCTTCTGCCTGTTTCTATGTTTTGTCTCTTTCTCTTGTAGGCATTCTTGTTCCTTTGCTTTGGATAGGTTCACCCACTGAGCCTTTAATTTTAGCTCACATTCTTTTCATATCCTGCATACGAGTACTCCTTTCTTAGGTACCTCGTTCAGCGGAATCTTTTCTTGAAACAGAATTACAGGACAGGTTTATAAAACGGTCTCAGTCTCTACTTCACAGGCTGTGCACCAACAGGCAGGATATTCCAAAACTTTTTTTTTAGAAAAAGCAGGATACTAGTGGTTGAGGAGCTCTTCCATCCAACAAAAGAAGACTCAGTTCTTACTTTAACTCGACAAACGATATTGAAGGGGGGAATTTTCTTGATAACAGGATCATTGATTTTGAAGAGGGGTAAGCTTTTACCCACAAATGGTGGGTAATTGGGTATTAACATCAGAGATTTTCATTACTATTTTTAGACATTTATTTCTTCTTTCTCTTGTAGGCATTCTTGTTCCTTTGCTTTGGATAGGTTCACCCACTGAGCCTTTAATTTTAGCTCACATTCTTTTCATATCCTGGATACTCCTTTCTTAGGTACCTCGTTCAGCAGAATCTTTTCTTGAAACAGAATTACAGGACAGGTTTATAAAACGGTCTTTGTCTCTACTTCACAGGCTGTGCATCAACAGGCAGAATATTCCAAAAACTTCTTTAGAAAAAGCAGGATACTAGTGGTTGGATGGATACTAGCTCCTTAAGGATCTCTTCCATCCAACAAAAGAAGACTCAGTTCTTACTTTAACTCGACAAACGATATTGAAGGGGGAATTTCTTGATAACAGGATGATTGATTTTGAAGAGGGGTAAGATTTTACCCACAAGTGGTGGGTAATTGGGTATTAACATCAGAGATTTCCATTACTATTTTTAGACATTTATTTCTACGTGCATCTACCTTTTTAATTAGAAAGATTATTCATTCGTAATCTTTCCTACCGCGGTGTAATCAGTAAGTCCTCCAAGGCACATACACAACCACAGTGCCGTCTATCTCCACCCCAGTCTGCAGGGCATACTCCACTATCGGGAACGGTACTGCCAGTCTCTGACGCGTCTCTTTGAGTACTGCCCCACTCAACGGATCGACCTTACAGGCCATCACCTCAATGTGATCATACTGGGCAATCACGCGAAGCTCGGTAGGGCTGTAGCCGATCGTTTGAAACGACGCCTTGAGACCGTCTTTCCCGTAGTGGACAGCGATCGGGATTACGTCGTTGATGGGGATGTTGCTCCCAGGGACACCGCCTAGAAGGACGTCACCCCGGGGGTAACTTCCCATCGGCAGAGGCATCAATTCCCGCACGGGGTAGGATGGGATCCGCGCTGAGGGCAGAGAGAAGATGCTGTTCGGATGGTGGGCGTAGTAAGGAAACATAGCGGGTGCCAGGGGATAAAGCCCGCATTGGTTGAGATGATCTAAGTACTTGGTGTTGATGGGGCGTAAAACTCCTCCACCACCCATGTAGAATACAGGAATTTTTCCTTGAATATGATAATTTTTTTTCCAGGACTGCAAATTTAGTTCGGTTCAATGGAAGGAATGATTTTTTTTTTCTGATTTAGAAGTAAATGTGTTCCAATTAAAATGTGTTACTAAGTAGGTACTTAGAATTTGGACTGTTTTACTGGCCATTTCGATACACCTACAGTATTGAATGAATCTGTGCATGAGAATCATGAGATTCATCAAACACAAAGTATCTACCTAAGTATATCGAGACAACATGTTTTATGAAATAACTATATTATTTTTGTTCTGTTTTCTATTGAAAAAAAATAGCCCTTCTTTCTTGAAACCTATGATCTTAGCAGTGACCATAAACACCACTTTTCCAACAGGAAACTGTGTCTCTATAAACACAAAGTATCTACCTAAGTATATCGAGACAACATGTTTTATGAAATAACTATATTATTTTTGTTCTGTTTTCTATTGAAAAAAATAGCCCTTCTTTCTTGAAACCTATGATCATAGCAGTAACCATAAACACCACTTTTCCAACAGGAAACTGTGTCTCTAATGTCAATGATGTACCTCGACGCTTTCCTTCCCACATTAATTTTATTAACACACCCTGTACATAATTAAAATTTGAAACTTCCCCTAAAAAAACTATAGTGTGAGAGAACTGAAAAGACGCTCTAAAGTCTAAAGCTTTGCTGATGTCTGGGAAGATTAATCGACTACATCTCGTGGTGCGAAATTTTATCACACAATTTTCGAGATATTATAAAATTAATTGCTTATCGTCGGCTTAATTAATTACATTTATTATCTTAATCATTCTCATTTTCGCGGAGAAAAATAATTAATTATGTTTCAGTTTCGATATCATTTTTATCCATCACGTTTTTCGGTTTTCATCCCTCTTTGAGTCTTGGGTGTTGCAAGATCTACCAGTTTCTCAAAAGGCAAAAAAATTCTTACACTAGAATTCTTATGATTCAGGTAAAAAAGCTTTGCAAAACGAGTCAAAAGTAAAAGAAGGTGCTCATCAGTCTCGTAACTATATTAGGTATGTTACGCCTTCACAACTTTGCTCAAACGAAATACTTCCCGCAATACTGAAATTTTATCACACAATTTTCGAGATATTATAAAATTAATTGCTTATCGTCGGCTTAATTAATTACATTTATTATCTTAATCATTCTAATTTTCGCGGAGAAAAATAATTAATTATGTTTCAGTTTCGATATCATTTTTATCCATCATGTTTTTCGGTTTTCATCCCTCTTTGAGTCTTGGGTGTTGCAAGATGTTCCAGTTTCTTGTCTTCAAGAGGCAAAAAAACATCACTCAAGGCTTGATTTCAAGACGACTGCACAAGATCCTGACAAATCTCCGATATGGAGCAACAACACGTCGTTAGTAAGTACTTGAAGGCTGACCGTCTGATATCATTTTTATTCATGTATGCAGGATTCAGGGTAGATACATATATGGTATATCTACATACTTACCTAATTGGTTACTGGTTTCTACCATTATAAAACCTTGAAATTTAATAAAGAACACTTGACTATCAGTTCTAGATAATGTCTGTAGGTGTTGAAAGTGTTCTTCTTTAAATTTTCATAATTGTTTTACCAAGTAGGTATTTATTGTTTTATTGTAAAGCTTTTCAAGAGGCAAATAATTAGTACCTACCAAATAATTAGTGTTAGGTATGTTACGCCCTTGCGACCTACCAACCTACTTGACGTTAGATTAGATCTTTACCCAATACCCATCAGTTCAATTGTGGCAGTGAAAGGGGGAAAATATCCCAATATGTGGAAAAAATACATGATTTTTGCTTTCAATATTCATTAATTAAGAGAGAGACACTAGATTTCTTATGATTCAGGTAAAAAAGCTTTGCAAAACGAGTCAAAAGTAAAAGAAGGTGCTCATCAGTCTCGTATATTAGTTATGTTACGCCTTCACAACTTTGCTCAAACGAAATACTTCCCGCAATACATTTTCAATGTCTCAAGTTATTTCTCTTGTGAAGGAGGGAAAGTTTGAAATTTTCGAGATTTTCAGAGCTCTTTGCTCTTTTTACAAAGTTAGGGTAAAAGAACACTCAAATAAGCATCATTCAATAGGATAAGGAAAGTCGTGTGATGTTCACACCAGATTTTTTTATTTTAAAGAAGCTCTTTTTACAATACGTTTGGACATCTTGTGGGTACTGTTTTTGATTATTTCATTTCCCTCAATTCGTCTAAAATAGTTGAGGAATTTACAGAAATTCATACGGTTAACAAATCTTCCACAAACTTAAATATTTTCAGGGTGAATTTATTTCATAATATTGTAAAAGTGAAAGAAATAGGTAGGATTACATTTAGAAACAATAACCATCATCCTTTTAAATTAAGTTATTGGTACCTGTAGCCTGTTGCACAAAAGTATGGACTAATGAAAATTATTAGGGTGGCTAACTTGTAAATAAAAGTACCCTACCTTATGTATATTGTTACAAGGGGCTGTATATATTTAGGATTATTATCACTTTTACATTTGTAACACTTGTAAATAAAAGTACCCTACCTTATGTATATTGTTACAAGGGGCTGTATATATTTAGGATTATTATCACTTTTACATTTGTAACTTTTATTATTCCATATTTTCGTGGAACAGGCTACTGATGGAGCAAGTGACGTGTAAGACATGGACAAGTTTTCCAAATAGTTTCGTCCCGAAAATTTTCCTCGTCCAAAACAAAAAGACTTTTCAATTTTCCATTCCCTCCCCCCCTCCTCATCCCGGCAAAAGGGATTCTTTGTTCCGCCAGTTTTTCAATTGACTTCCTTCCCCATGGAGGATATACTGTATTATTTATGTGGGTGGGGAACGATATTTGTGACATAATGTGACAAGCATTCAAATTTCAAGTCTTTTCAACACAGTTAAAATTCTTTTCTTTCTTTCTTCTACTTGTATACCTGCTATTATAATGTGTAGAAAATAGTAGAGACATATTATAATTTAATATTTTCTCCTACATATTATATTATATCATTTTAAGCTCCCATTTCCAACACCCTATCCTCCTGATGTCCCCTCCCATTTCCCTCACTGAATACATGGACGTGTAAGTGTATTATTTATGTGGGTGGGGAACGATATTTGTGACATAATGTGACAAGCATTCAAATTTCAAGTCTTTTCAACACAGTTAAAATTCCTTTCTTTCTTCTACTTGTGTACCTGCTATCATAATGTGTAGAAAATAGTGGAGACATATAGGTACTTTAATATTTTCTCCTTTCTCATATCCTGTCTTCCTTCTCTCTTCGATTTCGGGACGATAAGACCATAGCAGTTACAGTTCCTTCTGTCAAACCTCTTAAAAACTTTTTTAAAAATGCTCTTTTTACAATACGTTTGGACATCTTGTGGGTACTGTTTTTGATTATTTCATTTCCCTCAATTCGTCTAAAATAGTTGAGGAATTTACAGAAATTCATACAGTTAACAAATCTTCCACAAACTTAAATATTTTCAGGGTGAATTTATTTCATATAATATTGTAAAAGTGAAAGAAATAGGTAGGATTACATTTAGAAACAATAACTAGGTATCATCCTTTTAAATTAAGTTATTGATGGTACCTGTAGCCTGTTGCACAAAAGTATGGACTAATGAAAATTATTAGGGTGGCTAACTTGTAAATAAAAGTACCCTACCGTATATTGTTACAAGGGGCTGTATTTATTTAGGATTATTTTTACATTTGTAACTTTTATTATTCCATATTTTCGTGGAACAGGCTACTGATGGAGCAAGAATACATCGCAATTTTGTAAAAGCAAAAAGCAAAGGAACTCCGATAAAGTAGAAAAAGGTCCGTCCACAGTACCACACCCTTTCTGACATTGGGTTTTTCACAACCTAGACAATAATAATTGCCCACTAAAAACAAAATTACATAATTATGTACCATCAACTAGGTATATACCTACTTTAAAATAAAACCTCATTAATTTAAATGTTGTCTGAAACTGCATGGTTCTGCCCTACTTCAAGGAACTTCCTCTTAAATCCATAGTTATCAGGGAACAAGAGAGATCGATTAGGGACAGGTTGCCCTGATAGTTGGTCTTCAAATCTCGCAACTCCAGACCAATGACCAATGCTTTTGAATGGTTCATCATGCCAGTCAAAAAGGTGACCTCCATAAGCAGTTAAGTGGGATATCACCTAATTATTCTTCTTTCACTTTCTCATTTACAGTCTTTCCCACTTAGTTGGGGTTGACTGACTAAATCTGCTCAAAGGTAGACCCCATTCGTCAAAGTAAAACGATATAAGGCAAAACTGATGACACAGTAGATTTACAATGAAGCTTTGGTAGATGTCTTGCATTAGTACAGTTTCCATTTCTACTGAAGTCTTTGGATTTCCTGCTCAATATTTGTCCTAGCTATACTCTCGTACCGGTCTCTGAATTCTTTGGTGGCGTAAATGTTGGGGATTTGAAGGAAATTCTGTAAAAGCTGAAACAGAAGGGAAGGGAAAACCTTGATTTCAAATAGTGACTCTCATCTACGTACCTACAGATACAGATAACATATCAGTAATTTTAATTACACCCAACGGTATTACGAGAACTACCGGAAAAGCATCGAACTCCATAAGCAGTTAAGTGGGATATCACCTAATTATTCTTCTTTCACTTTCTCATTTACAGTCTTTCCCACATAGGTAGTTGGGGTTGACTGACTGAATCTGCTCAAAGGTAGACCCCATTCGTCAAAGTAAAACGATATAAGGCAAAACTGATGGCACAGTAGATTTACAATGAAGCTTTGGTAGATGTCTTGCATTAGTACAGTTTCCATTTCTACTGAAGTCTTTGGATTTCCTGCTCAATATTTGTCCTAGCTATACTCTCGTACCGGTCTCTGAATTCTTTGGTGGCGTAAATGTTGGGGATTTGTAGGAAATTCTGTAAAAGCTGAAACAGAAGGGAAGGGAACACCTTGATTTCAAAAAGTGACTCTCATCTACGCACAGATACAGATAACATATTAACATATCAGTAATTTTAATTACACCCAACGGTATTACGAGAACTACCGGTAAAGCATCGATGGATTTCAAGGGTACTATCAACATTGTGAAATCTGAGCGCACGAAAAGCACGTGCATTAGGTCAAGTTCTAAAAACTACGCCTTTGTGACTTTGTGTGTTTCCACGAAAAAAATCACTCAAAAGTGAATTTGCACACTACAAATTTGCTTTCAAGTTTATTTGGAGAACTTACGCTCCAAAAAATCGCAAGATTGATGGATGCAACCAAACATCGATGTAACGTTACCATTTGTTGAAGCTTGTGAACCCACCTTTACCCTATTTTTCAACGTCATTACACCGCTACTCACCTTTATTCTTAGACTAAAATAGACTTGGTCCGTTAGAAACTCGTACTCTTCCCGCAGTTTCTGCGTGTAGCTGAGGTAGTCTTCCGGAGGTGTGCCGAGCTCCAGCATGTCCAGATCGAGGAAGTAATGAATGTCGTCATTTCCGTACGTGTCGGGAGCTTTATGCTCGTCCGTGCTTTCGATGTTGAGAAGATAAGTTACCTCGGAATAGATGCCCGTGTCGTCCTGGAAGTGGGAAAGAAGAGAAGAACTGTTGCAGTGACGTATTTTGAGATTTTCAAAAGTAATACCTATACTTATAAACAGCAACGTCTTAGACTTCAATTTTGGTAAGTGATAAGTAGGGGAGGTGAGAAACAAACCGTATAGTTGAAGAGAAGCAACCCCAGCTTCCATGGAGGACACATCATTGATTTGTTTTATTGTGTAGCACTTCGAGTGCCAAGCCCAATGTGGTGACTATCCCCAATCCCCAGTACAAAGTACAAATGAATTATTCTCAATATGTTTGGAACCAAGAAAAACTATTTAAGATAAGGGCGGAGCCACGTCCGGCGTCCCCAAATTGAGAGACAACAGTGTCACTCAATATGAGAGACATATAGCTCCTCAGGAAGTCGCTATCTCTAAATAGGTATGTATAAGCAAAGTAGCATACAATTTGGTACACATGAAACCTAAGAGGCAAAGGAAGTTAAGGAATTGTTGAACTGTGAACGAACTTTATTACCTGATTTGATATCCTGGCTTCATTGACAAATTTCCAGAACTGTTCCAGATTCCTATCCTGACAAGTCTGTCCTTGACTAGGGTCGTATTCCAAACTGAAATCCAAAAGAAGGAACAGGATGTTATTTTACCTATAACGGGTAATCTCCGAAGTAGATTAGCGTCTACGATATTCCATGTTATCTTTAAGTATGCTCTGAGATTAACCCCAAACAGTCTTGAAAGGTGTGTCCGTTCATTTTCTCCGTTATTGTAGGCCAGACTCCAAAAATTTGGAGCATCCCCTCGACAAAATCCTGGATACGGCCAAAAACGTTCAAAAAAAAAAAAAAAAAAAAAAAAAGAAGAAAGAGAAGAGGAGAGAGAGAGAGAGAGAGAGAGAGAGAAATGATATTTTGTATTGATTTATTCCAATAACAAACTAAGAAGAAAAAAAAAGGTAGGTATAATTATATTCTAAGCTGCTCAGTGCTCAAAGACATTGGTTATTTCAGGTTGGATTTAAAACATACGGTGACAGCTGTACAAATTAAGGCCTGTTTTTCATTCCTACGCCGCATCGATGCGGCGTTCACTCTGCGTCAGGAGTGGGGGTAAAAAGTGAAAATTCAGCAAACATGATGACATCTAGTGGAGAAATTACGAAACATTTTTTTCATTTCCCTCAATACAATTACAATAGACCTGAAGAAATGTGGTAATAGCCTGCCATCAATTTGAACTGCTTTCACAACGTTCTCCCTCTCCTTATCTCTCTATTTCTTTCCCTCTCACAAGTCATGTCTCACTCCTTATCTCTCTCTCTCTCTCTCTCTCTTTCTCTCTCCTTTACCACACTTTCCTGCTCCCTTTTTTCTCTCTCTCCCTCTCTCTCTCTTTCTCTCTCTCTATCGCTTCATTGTACGCGTAAAGTAGAGAATACATTATCATCAATGATAAGCTGAAAGTCTGATAGATAAAGTACCCATGACTTTTACCTAGGTACAAATAATTAAAGGTATTCAACTTTCAAGATATATTATGCAAAAGAGGCATATTCGAACCCGAAAGAAGACTGAAATTCTCATCCCTGTGACAAACCACCTACCACCTGTCATAAAAATTCCCGCACGGGGTAGGATGGGATCCGCGCTGAGGGCAGAGAGAAGATGCTGTTCGGATGGTGGGCGTAGTAAGGAAACATAGCGGATGCCAGGGGATAAAGCCCGCATTGGTTGAGATGATCTAAGTACTTGGTGTTAATGGGGCGTAAAACTCCTCCACCACCCATGTAGAATACAGGAATTTTTCCTTGAATATGATAAATTTTTTTCCAGGACTGCAAATTTAGTTCGGTTCCATGGAAGGAATGAGCTGAAAGCTGTTCAGAAGGAAAAGTTCTCAGATGAGCTGAGAGCTATTGAGAGGCAAGAACCCTGTTCTCCGTCTATTAGAAAACTAAAACCCTTTGTTTTAGATGGTGTACTTCGCGTTGGTGGGAGATTAGGCAAGTCTAATCTTGGTTTCGAGAGCCAGCATCCCGCGCTTCTTCCTAAGAAGCACCACGTGACTAACCTGATTATTGACCATGTTCACAGGAAGAATTTACACACAGGTCCTCACCTGTTACTTGCTCTCCTGAGGCAAAGGTTCTGGATCCTGTCTGCGCGCAGTGTTGTACGTCAGCGTGTCCAAGCTTGTAACTTTTGTTTCAGACATAACCCTGCTCCTGTCTATCCCTTGATGGCAGATCTTCCTGACTTCAGAGTCACCGAATCCAAAGTCTTCTATAAGACTGGCTGTGACTTTCTAGGTCCCTTTAACATTTCTCTATCTAGACATCGTGGTGTAAGTACCACTAAGGCATATGTTTGTTTATTCATTTGTCTCGCGACCAAAGCTATTCACCTTGAATTAGCATCGGATTTAAGTACTCCGACCTTTCTCAACGCTTTAAAGCGTTTCTTATCTCGGCGGTCAGCATGTAAGTATCTTCTCTCTGATTGTGGTACGAACTTTGTTGGAGCAAAGAATGCTTTGAATGAGCTCTATCTGTTGTTACAATCTAGGGAATATAGAGATTCTCTGAATGAAGTGTTGTTGAGTTCTAAGATCACATGGACGTTCAACTGCCCAGCCGCACCTCACCATGGTGGTATATGGGAAGGTAATGTACGCCCAGTCAAAACTCATCTGGTAAAGGTAATTGGTAGTCAAGTGCTCACTTTTGAAGAATTCTCAACCGTACTTGCTCAGGTAGAAGCTCTCATGAATTCGAGACCCCTGTGTCCTCTATCTTCGGATCCCTCTGATCCAAGTGTGTTAACTCCAGCTCACTTCTTACACGCTGAACCTATCAGTGTTCTGCCCGCCAGAGATGTAAGTCAAACCCCATTGAATCATTTGAATCGTTATGAGTTGTTGAACAATTTGGTTCAAAACTATTGGAAACGATGGAGTGCTGAATACCTCCACAATTTACAAACTAGGGAAAAATGGAACTTACCAGGTGGAAAGCCTTTAGTTCCAGGTATGCTTGTTGACCACTAAGGTAAGAATCGTTCACGATGCGTCTGCTCCCTCGAGCACAGGTACCTCCCTCAATGATTGTCTCCATACTGGTCCTAACCTGTATTCTAATCTTCTCATTATCCTATTGAACTTTCGACTATTTCCCATAGCACTCTGTGCTGACGTCACTAAAATGTTTCTACAGATAAAGGTGTTGGATGAACATCGTAAGTATTTAAAATTCTTGTGGCGGTCTTCCCTTGAAGATTGTATCCACACTTATCAGATGAATAGGGTTTGTTTTGGTGTTCGGTCAAGTCCGTACTTATCTCTGCGTACCATACGACAACTCGCATCTGATGAGCAAGAAAACTTTCCAGTGGCGTGTGCCAGAGTCTCTGAGGATTTTTTCATGGATGATTTCACATCCAGTGTTATGAGTGAGGAAGAGGCTGAGGTCTTACATTCTGAGATGGTAGGTTTATTCAGAGTGGGGGGTTTTAGTCTAGTCAAGTGGCAAACCAACTCAAGGAGTATCCTTTTATCTACATCCTGACTCACTTTCTGGTAAGCCCTATCTTATCAGTTACGAGGTAAGAACCACACTACATTCCATTTCATATTGATGGTACCTGTAGCCTGTTGCACAAAAGTATGGACTAATGAAAATTATTAGGGTGGCTAACTTGTAAATAAAAGTACCCTACCGTATATTGTTACAAGGGGCTGTATTTATTTAGGATTATTTTTACATTTGTAACTTTTATTATTCCATATTTTCGTGGAACAGGCTACTGATGGAGCAAGAATACATCGCAATTTTGTAAAAGCAAAAAGCAAAGGAACTCCGATAAAGTAGAAAAAGGTCCGTCCACAGTACCACACCCTTTCTGACATTGGGTTTTTCACAACCTAGACAATAATAATTGCCCACTAAAAATAAAATTACATAAAATATGTACCATCAACTAGGTATACTTTAAAATAAAACCTCATTTAAATGTTGTCTGAAACTGCATGGTTCTGCCCTACTTCAAGGAACTTCCTCTTAAATCCATAGTTATCAGGGAACAAGAGAGATCGATTAGGGACAGGTTGCCCTGATAGTTGGTCTTCAAATCCCGCAACTCCGGACCAATGACCAATCCTTTTGAATGGTTCATCATGCCAGTCAAAAAGGTGACCTCCATAAGCAGTTAAGTGGGATATCACCTAATTATTCTTCTTTCACTTTCTCATTTACAGTCTTTCCCACATAGGTAGTTGGGGTTGACTGACTGAATCTGCTCAAAGGTAGACCCCATTCGTCAAAGTAAAACGATATAAGGCAAAACTGATGGCACAGTAGATTTACAATGAAGCTTTGGTAGATGTCTTGCATTAGTACAGTTTCCATTTCTACTGAAGTCTTTGGATTTCCTGCTCAATATTTGTCCTAGCTATACTCTCGTACCGGTCTCTGAATTCTTTGGTGGCGTAAATGTTGGGGATTTGTAGGAAATTCTGTAAAAGCTGAAACAGAAGGGAAGGGAACACCTTGATTTCAAAAAGTGACTCTCATCTACGCACAGATACAGATAACATATTAACATATCAGTAATTTTAATTACACCCAACGGTATTACGAGAACTACCGGTAAAGCATCGATGGATTTCAAGGGTACTATCAACATTGTGAAATCTGAGCGCACGAAAAGCACGTGCATTAGGTCAAGTTCTAAAAACTACGCCTTTGTGACTTTGTGTGTTTCCACGAAAAAAATCATTCAAAAGTGAATTTGCACACTACAAATTTGCTTTCAAGATTCTTTGGAGAACTTACGCTCCAAAAAATCGGAAGATTGATGGATGCAACCCAACATCGATGTATAAATCTGAGCGCACGAAAAGCACGTGCATTAGGTCAAGTTCTAAAAACTACGCCTTTGTGACTTTGTGTGTTTCCACGAAAAAAATCACTCAAAAGTGAATTTGCACACTACAAATTTGCTTTCAAGTTTATTTGGAGAACTTACGCTCCAAAAAATCGCAAGATTGATGGATGCAACCAAACATCGATGTAACGTTACCATTTGTTGAAGCTTGTGAACCCACCTTTACCCTATTTTTCAACGTCATTACACCGCTACTCACCTTTATTCTTAGACTAAAATAGACTTGGTCCGTTAGAAACTCGTACTCTTCCCGCAGTTTCTGCGTGTAGCTGAGGTAGTCTTCCGGAGGTGTGCCGAGCTCCAGCATGTCCAGATCGAGGAAGTAATGAATGTCGTCATTTCCGTACGTGTCGGGAGCTTTATGCTCGTCCGTGCTTTCGATGTTGAGAAGATAAGTTACCTCGGAATAGATGCCCGTGTCGTCCTGGAAGTGGGAAAGAAGAGAAGAACTGTTGCAGTGACGTATTTTGAGATTTTCAAAAGTAATACCTATACTTATAAACAGCAACGTCTTAGACTTCAATTTTGGTAAGTGATAAGTAGGGGAGGTGAGAAACAAACCGTATAGTTGAAGAGAAGCAACCCCAGCTTCCATGGAGGACACATCATTGATTTGTTTTATTGTGTAGCACTTCGAGTGCCAAGCCCAATGTGGTGACTATCCCCAATCCCCAGTACAAAGTACAAATGAATTATTCTCAATATGTTTGGAACCAAGAAAAACTATTTAAGATAAGGGCGGAGCCACGTCCGGCGTCCCCAAATTGAGAGACAACAGTGTCACTCAATATGAGAGACATATAGCTCCTCAGGAAGTCGCTATCTCTAAATAGGTATGTATAAGCAAAGTAGCATACAATTTGGTACACATGAAACCTAAGAGGCAAAGGAAGTTAAGGAATTGTTGAACTGTGAACGAACTTTATTACCTGATTTGATATCCTGGCTTCATTGACAAATTTCCAGAACTGTTCCAGATTCCTATCCTGACAAGTCTGTCCTTGACTAGGGTCGTATTCCAAACTGAAATCCAAAAGAAGGAACAGGATGTTATTTTACCTATAACGGGTAATCTCCGAAGTAGATTAGCGTCTACGATATTCCATGTTATCTTTGAGTATGCTCTGAGATTAACCCCAAACAGTCTTGAAAGGTGTGTCCATTCATTTTCTCCGTTATTGTAGGCCAGACTCCAAAATTTGGAGCATCCCCTCGACAAAATCGTGGATACGGCCCTCTGTTACAGGTGAATGTATGGGCTCTACAAAAGTCCAGAATATCCTTTGCAAGTGTTTCATCATGCTTCTCAGGATATGCCCAGTTGTACACATACTTACTATTGAAAGAAAATAGCGAAGGACAAAACGTTGATGTTTTTGATCTTATGCTTGACCTCGTCCAAATGTTTAAATTTGTTCTCGAGGAAGGTCAAGTTGTGATACTTGCGGCGTTCGTCGCTGTAATTCTGCAGGATTTTGATCCACCACTCGTCGCGGAAATTGTCGTCAATACCGTAGCTGGCGGTGATGGCCTCCCAGGTCCTTTCCAGACAGTCCGACATATCTGGAGCAAGAACGAGAAAGGAATAGAATTTATAAAGCTGCGTCCACACATCCCGTCGATCGATGGTCAATCGACGAGCTGAAGAGGTGAATCTATGTTGTCGAAGTGGTGTACGGTTTCGACTATGTGTGGACATAGCTTTACAGTCTTGATGTACCTACCTAATCTTCAGGGGAACATACCTAGAAAAATCAATTTTTGTAAAATTACTTCTCTTGACCCCGTTTCCTGAGGTAAAAATGTACCTAAGTAGGTAGGTAATTCTCAGACACTAAGAGGATATTAATGTCTAGATCTCTTGATAGTTCAAATTAGCATATCACCAATATCATTAGAAAATAAAACAAATACCAGCTTATTAGGATATAGTGAACCTAGCTTATGAAGGGGGGTGTTCTTGTGTAAAATACCGTTATTGCTGATTACCTGTTGAAAATGGTCAAAATTATCCAAATGAAGAAAATAATGATTTATTTATTGCCAACACAAATAAAATACACCTTTTACACCTACACTAATAACGTAAATAAAAGTAACACATTCGTTCTTTATAAACTGTTGAAAGCTAATGTTGAGAAAATCAATATTGTCCCCCACAGCTGAGCAATGTTTTGACTTGGGATGCATTTTCCTTCCCTCCGTTTTTCCCCTCAGTCGAAGCTTTTTGTCGTGCTTTTTGCACACAGTCCGACATATCTGGAGCAAGAACGAGAAAGGAATAGAATTTATAAAGCTGCGTCCACACATAGTCGACCCCGTCGATCGATGGTCAATCGACGAGCTGAAGAGGTGAATCTATGTTGTCGAGGTGGTGTACGGTTTCGACTATGTGTGGACACAGTTTTACAGTCTTGATGTACCTGCCTAATCTTCAGGGGAACATACCTAGAATTTTTTTTGTAAAATTACTTCTCTTGACCCCATTTCCTGAGGTAAAAATGTACCTAAGTAGGTATTAGGTAATTCTCAGACACTAAGAGGATATTAATGTCTAGATAGTTCAAATTAGCATAGCACCAATATCATTAGAAAATAAAATAAAATACCTACCAGCTTATTAGGATATAGTGAACCTAGCTTATGAAGGGGGGTGTTCTTGTGTAAAATACTGTTATTGCTGATTACCTGTTGAAAATGGTCAAAATTATCCAAATGAAGAAAATAATGATTTATTTATTGGCAACACAAAATTAATAAAATACACCTTTTACACCTTCACTAATAACGTACCTAAATAAAAGTAACACATTCGTTCTTTATAAACTGTTGAAAGCTAATGTTGAGAAAATCAATATTGTCCCCCCACAGCTGAGCAATGTTTTGACTTGGGATGCATTTTCCTTCCCTCTGTTTTTCCCCTCAGTCGAAGCTTTTTGTCGTGCTTTTTGCATACACAGATTTGAGAATTTCCTGTAAGGGGTAAGAAGTGAATAGGAACAGTTTTCTCCTTTTTGTTGACCATTTTATTTAATAAAAACTTTGGAATTTATGTTGTACAATAATATGCTTCCTATCATTTCAAGGATGGAAGAAAGTTTTGGATGTCAACTTGTTTCGTAGATACCTACACAGACGTAGACAGCTTGTACCTATGTATTTCAGTAAAAATTGAACTTTCCTATTAAAAATTCCCTATTCTAGGTACTAGATATACTGTCTTCATCATATCAATATTACTTTATTGTTCCCGAAGGTTCAAACGGATTCTGCGAATTTCCTTTCTTCTGAAAATGTCTGTCGAATTTAATCAAAATTGGAAGAACACTTCGTATGTTAGAAAACGGCTGGGTGCTTCATGCTTCAGCAAGTTCGAATAAAGGTGCTGTTGCCCATATCTACTGTCCCAAATATCTCATCCTTCATGGCGAGTTTCACCAAAGACGTAATGATTAATTAGTGATTAAATAGATAGTTAGAAATTTAATGGAGTTAAAAGTGTTTGCAAATTATTTAAAAAAAAAATGCAAATAAACGCCTTCAAATCTAGAAATGATGTCTCCTTTTTGTAATGTGAAAAATTCTCCATTAAAACCGAAATATCTGATTAGTCTTTGGTGAAACCGGCCATCAGTCTCCTATCAAAATTCCCTACACGACCCATGTCCATACCCTATAATTTGGCAAGACAGGAAGTCGTGTTAAATTGACCCCCCCCGTTTGTCAAGAGGAACAAGGTTCGTCTGACGTTTTGACCAACTTTTCTGTCCCTCTCTCCTACCTCTCTCCAAGTTGACATAATTACATCAGACAGCAAATAGTGTAGTCTGATTAGAAAGATACGAGTTCAATTTCAAAGGCCTTTCATCTTTTTTGCCGTCTTTTCAATTGATAAGGAAAGGCTTTTAAAGTCGCGGGCTTTTAATGTTTTTGACAACTAGAAAGTAGAGTTGACTGGCGCAATTTCTTCCCCTTTCCTCCTCTTCCTCTTTTTCCTCCTCCTACCCTCATCATCCTCCTTTTGTTCTTCTCCCTCCTCCACCCCCTCTCTTCTTCTTAATTTTTACTCTCCGAGAATATTGCAGTTTTATCTACACAGTACCTAGTTCTTTTAGTGGGTGGCCTAACGTCACAATTTTGGCCAAAAGCTGCATTTATTCAGGAAAGCACCAAATTTGGTATGGACCTTCATTGGGAAAATATGAAACTTTTAGGAAGGGGTGACACCAAAAATCATGCACACAAACAAAATGGCGGCCTTTTTTCAAAATGGCGGCCAAAAACGGGGTTTTGATAATATCTCGTTTCCGGTAACTTTTTTCTAATAACAATGAATCAGAAAGTTTTTTATATTTATATTTCCTACATTTTGTAAATTTACACTTTTTTTCTAGGATGTACCGTAATCCCGTACCGTAAGGGTTTTTCGAACATGGCGGCCAAAAAAGAGGTTTTCTCATAATATCTCTTTTCAGCTAATTTTTTTCTAATAACAATAGATTAGAAAGTTGTTTGTTTTTTTCTTTCCTACATTTCATACATTTACACTTTTTCTCTAGGATGTACTGTAATCCCGTAACGGTCGATCCCGTTTCAAAATGGCGGCTAAAAAAAGGGTTTTTTGAGAATATCTCGTTTT
>NW_007377660.1:21237-22157 GCF_000475195.1 Diaphorina citri
TTTTATCTCAGGCCTGATTAATCAGTGGGGACTTTACTTTGATAGGTTAAAAGTCAAAAGACCTTTATTTACTTTTCATTGTCTCCATTATTAGAAAGTCAGCTTGTCAGCTCAAGAATTGAAAGTTGAAAGGTCGCCTTATCTACTTTGTAACAGGAGAGGAGAGTCTTGAATTGGAACAAAAGAGTAAGTTTTCTTTGCCATTGATGAATAATTAATTTTCAAAGCAGTCCCGTAGTGCCGAAAGAAAATGGAATTGGACATTACTACCTACGAGTATCTTCTGAACCTCACTTGACTATCATGTTACTTGACAAAATATCCTGTCTGGAAGAACTTGGACATTGGTAACCCAAGAAATCTTGGTTACAAATTTAAACAGCCTAAATGACGGGATTGTAACACTCCACCACTGAAAATTACAAATGTGCTGAGTGGGAGCACCTACCTGTCGTTCATACTGACAGTCGACACTGGTTTCGTGTGAATAGAGGAACACCTAGATTTATGAATGGCATGCAGTTTCTGCCTTGACAGTGTCGAACCTTGAGTATCTTACGTAGGCGATAAGTTGAGCATTGTTAGGCTGTGTCCACACATAGTCGAAACAGTGTGATTTGCTTCGTCGATCGACGGCTGTCGACTATGTGTGGACACACCCTTATACCTAGATAACAGGTGAATATGATCTTTTAAAGATGACGCGGTCAAAGGGCGGGTTAAGCAACGTTGCGCGTGGTTGGTATCCGGTCGGGTGACTATCTAACCAACCGTGTGTTGCTGGCTTTTCCCGGCCCATCTCAGGCTTTGTAACGTTGATGTGAGTGCGCTAAAAACCTCAGTAGTTATAGGCACATAAATATAGTGAGACAAGAAAAAAAAAAAAAAAAAAAAAAAAGAGATTAGGGTTTCTGACAAAA
>NW_007377660.1:24907-54054 GCF_000475195.1 Diaphorina citri
GTCCGAACAGTGATGTAGGGGGGGGGTGTATGATCCAAATTTTCGGACATTTGCCCACAATATAGGAGAAAAATGAAGCTCAAAGAGGGGGGTGGCCGGGCCCCTTCGACCCCAATTTTCGGAGTCTGACGTACAGTAGAGGAGAAAAATTCGGCCCTGCCTATCTGCTTGCATTTGATTAAATTCTCTTTCATTTGAAATACCTTGCTCTCTGTTTCTCTCTTTTCTTCTCTGTCCCTCTTTTTCTCTCTTTCGTGTTTATTTTGAGCTTCTCATTTTCACATTGGCTGTGTTTGATGATCTTGTAGAGTTGTAGAGTCTTATTTTAAATTGAATTTCCACCTGCTTTCGACCCCGAAAAAGATCCAAAGGAGAATAAAATATTGAAATAAATTACCGTCTTCCTTTTTTCTTACGAATTTACCTCCAAAAGTACACAGCTTAGAGAGTTTTGTATTATTTTGTGTTTACCTACATCTTTCTCTGTACTAAGTTACCCGTCTGATGTGCAGGTATGTAGAGATGCATGTAAACATGTGTTTAATCTACATGATTTACTCATGTAGAGTGTGTATATATGTTTGTTTAGAATTTCCTTTCTACCAAGGGTTGTAAGGCCAGGTAACATTTACTGCAAAGAATCGCTTTCCAGAAAAACGGAATATATACTAACAAGAAATGATACAGGATAAACAGTTTCTCAGTTTTCTGGTTCTTCTTTTCTAAAGAAACAAATAATAAAAGCATTCAGGCATGTAAGGGCACGAATATTTGTGCCATTAAAGGAATGTCAGTATGAGCATTTTACACCAAAATACAAGACCTAGCATTCAGACCTCTTTGAAAAGAAAAGGTTTGTAAGAGATTCGGAGAAATATATTCAACACTCTTGATGGAAATGTCATGAAAAGAAAGAGGCAGGCGAAATTTTTTTAGGGTGTTTCAGAGAAAAATAATATTAATTAAATAAAACCGCTGTTTCTTTTGGAATCTTGAAAAAGTTATGGTATTGCAATTCAGCTTTCAGTGGAACTTAAGACTTAAGTATCTCCCACCTCTCAGTGTCAAAATTTCACGAGATGTCCCAAGTTCAAATTGTAGACATGAGTAACACCCTGTATATAATATGGGGTACACTCGAGAAGAAAGAGCTTCTTTTCTAAACACATTATCTCGCTGGAAAATTAAATTCCGACTTTTCCTTTTGCCTACGTGTGTATTCGTACCTACAATTTAAAAGAACAAATTTCCAAAGAAATAATAAAGTTATTTCCACGTTCCACGCCGCCTCGTGCGCCATATTTCTACATAATTGCATGACACCCGCCATACAGAGTGTGGTAACATATTCTGATTTGTTCTTGGAACATTTATTTTGACCTTTTGATTTGTACTCGGAACCTTTTGATTTGTATTTGGAACTGCTTAGCATTAGCATTAGCATCCAAAGTTTGTCAATAGAATGAGTAATTTCTGACGAAAAAGCTGTGGATTGTTTTGTATTTTGGACTGATGACATCAAAGCTCGTCAATAAACATTTATTTTGACCTTTTGATTTGTACTCGGAACCTTTTGATTTGTATTTGGAAATGCTGTTGGCATTAGCATTAGCATCAAAGTTTGTCAATAGAATGAGTAATTTCTGACGAAAAAGCTGTGGATTGTTTTGTATTTTGGACTGATGACATCAAAGCTCGTCAATAGCGGTGATTTCTGACGAAGAATCTGGGACTTCATTCCTGGAATCAAATGGTTAGTTTTTCAGTCAAGTAGAGGAAGAAATCCGAGAATAGAATAATAAGAACTCAAAGGGGTAACTTCATCTATTTTTCAGAGAACTCAAACGGTTAGGTCTATATCTAGAAATAGCATTTTCTTTGGGAAAGGCAAATTTTATCTCTTATTTTTTAGACGAAAAACTTCAATGATCAAACTCTATCACATTTTGTCTTACCCTCTGGGTGAAGGAAAAATCACATTGATCCATTTTGCCTGGAAACAAATGGTTGTGGATCTGCAAAGCAAAGGAAGCCACACCGGCACAAAACCCCACACTGGTCTTTACACTTTCCCACACTCTAGTGTTGAAAGCACAAAAAAATAAACTCAAAGACATATTAATAGTCTTTCTGTCGGTGCCGGTGTTGTGTTGCTCAGTCCTCCCCACACTTTTGGTGTTCAAACAAAAGAACAACCCCACCCTGTAGATAATTTCCATGAAGAAAGCACAAAAAGTGGTGGGTTCAAGTACTCTTTTTTTTTTCTTCAAAATATTTTCTTACCGCACCTTGCTTTCTTAGAAAAAATAAATATTAAATAGAAATTTCAACATGAGGTAGGTAACTACCTATTATAATTTTGTAGGTACAAAAAGTATGAATTTAAACTAACCGGGATAATAAAGTACAAGAAAATCAAAACCAATGCCAAATTATTTATCATAACCAAATTAAACATTTCTGCTATGAACCTAACTAAATTAATATTCCCTCGCTGATTGAATAAAGGTTGAACAATAAAGCAACAAAGAAATGAATTAATGAACCAAGAAATAAGGTTAAAATTGGATATAATACCTAACAAAGTATCAACCTATCAACCAAAGAACGGTGAACAAAAAGTTCATATTTATTTATTTAAGAGATCTTAAAAATGCTATCAATACTGTGGAACTATAATTCACACATCATGTGGCCCTTGACAAGGTAGTAAATTTAGCCATTATGGTAAGATTCTACCCACCTACTAAAATCATAGTAGGTATGGAACGTAGGAAGATTGGTTTGGCAGTGGCAATGAAGTTTTACACAAGGGTATGGATAAAAATACTTTATGTTGGTTGATAGTTACACAGAGACTGATACTTGGATCATTCAAATCCATTTTTGGTCGTTCATTATAATTATTTTTATACCTAGGTATTTTTTATTTTTCTTTTGTTTAATTATGTAACTATTTTGTTGGTAATTAGGGGAAAATCAGTGAAATCTTATTTGAAAACTCGTGCTCAAGCTTGCTTCAAAAGAAACAGCTTTTTTGGTCGTTCATTATAATTATTTTTGTACCTAGGTATATTTTATTTTTCTTTTGTTTATTTATGTAACTATTTTGTTGGTAATTAGGGGAAAATCAGTGAAATCTTATTTGAAAACTCGTGCTCAAGCTTGCTTCAAAAGAAACAGCACCATCATTCCTGCCTGTCTTGATCCAAAAACAAATATACTTTCCCTAGCGAATCTAGAGATGCTATTTGGATGATTTTTAATTCGAAGTTACGCTTCTTGACTTAATCTTGACTTGAACACACAATAGTGCAGTGCGATTTTTCTCCAAGAAAAAACATTCAACTGTTTTCGGTAGTTTCTTACGTGTTGCAACACTTCTGTCATGAATTCATTATCATTATTCATAGGCTGTACCTACATGTAATAACTATTAGAATTATCATAATGATTCACATACCTACATAGATACTGCATAGTACTATGTATGAATCACAATTCCAAGATATCTAGATCAACAGCTCACAGGTGTTAGAGATCGTAATCATAATAGCTTTGAAATAGAATACAATTTTGTTATAAGTTATAATAAAACAATAATATTATCTACCCAAGTGTAAGTGCATCTGCATGGCTAGGAATACCAGTTTTATTTTTTTTTTTTAAATTTATTTATTAAAGTGATTTTCTTTTAAAATTTCTGATATCTTTGCAATAATCTTATACCAGATAACAAAACCAATACTTTTTCATTGCATTAATTAGGTTCAATAATACATAATGCAACAATAGAAAGTAAAACATCAATATTATCACATTAACCATATCGAATAAATTAATATTAAAGTGTTCCAATGAAGAATCAATTTCCATAACAATATAAGATCTATATTTAACACCTGGAATAATTAATAAGGAATTAATATTTCTTGGGTACCCGTGTAGAAATTAATCCAAATTAAACTATCAATGATAAATTAATATTAAGGTGTTCTAATGAAGAATCAATTTCCATAACAATATAATATCTATCTATATTTAACACCTGGAATAATTAATAAGGAATTAATATTTCTTGGGTACCCGTGTAGAAATTAATCCAAATTAAACTATCAATGAATAGAAAACCTTCATAAAAATAAAACCCTCATTTTGAACCATCCGAGTGCCATTCACATCAGGATTCCATCGTTCCAAGAACAACATGACCAGGAAATTGATCAAATTTGTGATCCTGTTCGACAACACAAACCTGGTGTATTTTCCTGGACAATATCTCAGTGGACGAGTCCTTATTGAGCTCAAAGATGACACTCCGGCCTTGGGTAAGTCATCGTTATTAGAGGTCATACAATAATTAGAGCTAGGCTAGGTAAGGTACCTCCCCTCATTTTGAACCATCCGAGTGGCATTCACATCAGGATTCCATCGTTCCAAGAACAACATGACCAGGAAATTGATCAAATTTGTGATCCTGTTCGACAACACAAACCTGGTGTATTTTCCTGGACAATATCTCAGTGGACGAGTCCTTATTGAGCTCAAAGATGACACTCCGGCCTTGGGTAAGTCATCGTTATTAGAGGTCATACAATAATTAGAGCTAGGCTAGGTAAGGTACCTACTAGATGTACTAGTACAAAATTTCAATTAGAGTATAAGAGGAGATTTGTTAATTTGATTATGATTATAGTTATTTCAAAGCAGGGTTGTCTTCAGCAGGCCCATATCCAAGATTTCAACAAGGAGGCCAAGAATCTGAACAGTGGCTCATGGATGATCCAGATTTATATTTTATGGGCCAATATTTTTAGCATTACTACAGTAAGAGGGGCGGGTGCCCTGGAGCCACATAATTGAGTAAGAGGAAGGCCATATTTTCCATATTTTTTACAAAGTTGAGTACATTCACATTTATCCAAGATCATCTTACGTTCTTCGTTTCAGAAAAGTAAAATGCACACACGAGCTTTAATTTTCAACATCTACAATTCTGTGTACAATTGTACATCAGAACTTACAACTAAAAGATAAAATTTACATCAGGATAACATTAGTTCTACATTAGCTCTAATGCAACGATAACTCTTGGCCCTTGGATGTTTGCTATTTATTTGTATACATGATTCCGAGATATCTGTTTATACTACCAGATTGAGACTGCATTTATGTAGGTACCTAGTTTATCCGTCTTTACGTCCTTCTACTAGGTATATATTATGTATTTTTTATTTTATTTTTTATTTTAGTAGATACAATTTTTAAATTCGAAATATTCAAATGTAGGTATAATATCTTTAATTCTTTGCCTTCGATCAGATTTGGACCTTTGGGCGTAGCTAAAGGAAATCTACAGTTCACTGAACCCCTAGATACCATTCCTATGTCTTCAGAAGACTATAAACTCCTTAAGATCTAGTAAACTCATATGCAGTGTTGGTCTGAGTCAGACTGAACCTGAGGTGAATGCACTCTAGTATTGTCGGGAACCTATTGTGTGGAACTTGAATCTCGCGGATTGCTAGAACGATTTGCTCTTTGCAGAAGTCAGAGGAAAGACCGTTGGAGACTGTTCAAATATCAACAAAATAATGTTTATTAGCTACTGGTGGAAACTGCTTTCTAAAACTACCTTGGTGGCGTAGTGGTCAAGACGCTTACCTGGTAAACAGGAGGGCGCAGGTTTGATCCAAGCCTAGGCATGGAATTTTATCCTCATTTATTTGAGAAACTGTCACATAATACTGGATCTCTAAGGGTTTGGTGGTAGAGAACGCCTCCGGCGTATCTTTAATTCTTTGCCTTCGATCAGATTTGGACCTTTGGGCGTACCTGAAGGAAATCTACAGTTCACTGAACCCCCAGATACCATTCCCTATGTCTTCAGAACTTCAGAAGACTATAAACTCCTTAAGATCTAGTAAACTGTGTTGGTCTGTGTCAGACTGAACCTGAGGTGAATGCACTCTAGTATTGCCGGGAACCTATTGTGTGGAACTTGAATCTCGCGGATTGGTAGAACGATTTGCTCTTTGCAGAAGTCAGAGGAAAGACCGTTGGAGACTGTTCAAATATCAACAAATGTTAATTAGCTACTGGTGGAAACTGCTTTCTAAAACTACCTTGGTGGCGTAGTGGTCAAGACGCTTAACCTGTTAAACAGGAGGGCGCAGGTTTGATCCAAGCCAGGCATGGAATTTTATCCTCATTTATTTGAGAAACTGTCACATAATACTGGATCTCTAAGGGTTTGGTGGTAGAGAACGCCTCCGGCGTTAACCTAGCCTAGTGATTACTCTAGAGTCCATTATTAGAACTTTTTTGAGTCTCAAGAATTAATTCAAATAATGATCCATTAAGATTGATACACCCTGTACTTACAGCTTTGTTAGACTTCTTATTCGAGACTAAAAGGTCATAAAAGTGGATTAGAATATCAAGAGCTTTGGAGCGATTGAAACTTGCTTGTACTTTTCAAAGGTCCTAGACAGAAGGACAGAAATATACCTCTTACCTACCTATTGTAAAGACATAGAGATAATGCTTACGAGACAATTACGAAGCAGTTATTTTTCAATTAATACAGTGTGACGAAGACGACGACGACGAGCACGAGGAAAGAAAATGTGAAGGAAAAGAAGATAAAGAAGAAAACGAAGTAGAAGAAGAGTAGGAGGAAGAAAACGAAGAAGAAGAAACAAATAAAGCTCAATATAAATCAGAATGACACGTTCGAAACCACAATTGGAAAAAACCCCTGGTGACTCAATTTGGCACTAGTTTCCAAGGTCATCTATTATGTACTTCAAATTCTTCACATAAAATTTCAACGAATAGAATCTAAAGCCGCATCCATACTACTACATTGATCGATCTGGCGTATTAGGGACCTTGTAAGGCCCTTTTCTAAGTGAGTTTTACATTGCACGGAATCACTAGTTTATGCGCCTACTTAGGTAGGTACTTAACGTATTTATGCTTTATAGCCCTTCTTATTTCTAACTACTCCTCATGACTTTATTTGCCTTTGTGTTCCAGGCCTGCACTTCCACGTGGTTGGGGAGGGGGTCATCAGGGTCAGTGGACAAAGGACAGAGCGAGTGTATGACAGAGAGAACTATATTGACTTCCGAATGAGACTGCTAGGAGAACCAGGTGAGCGTAAGTGTTCATTTTGCCGGATTATATTTTCCGCAATGCCGCATGTCACCACCGCCGCATTATTATTGCCGCTGCAAGGCCAAACCAATAGATGTACTGGTAGTTCCGTGAGTTGTAGATCTCACTCCGAAAAGGAGCCATTTCTTTGCCCTCAAAAACCAAATTGGGGGCCGACCTATTATTTATTTTCAATAAATTCTGACAAACCGTTTGAGTATTGATACTAAACATCCAAAATTCCGTAGGCATCATACAAACATCCAAAGGCCTAGATAATATAAACCTAACAAATAATCAAATTGGCGCTGACCAATTATTTATTTTCAATGAATTCTCAGAAACCGTTTGAGTATTGATACTAAACATCCAAAATTCGGTTGGCATCATACAAGTTTTCTGGTGAAGCTGAGACTCTTCAATATGTTTCAAATGAACGCCAAACTTTTTTAATAAAACTCCATATTTTATGGCATACCAGGATACCACACACTAGGCACCGGCTCAAACATATTATGTAGGCACGTAAGCACCTACATAGGTACAGATGGGTGGGTGAAAATATAACTGCCCATTATTTTAACTCTTGATTACCACCGTGAAACTAGAAAGTAAAAAAAAAAAATTATTATTAGAACTTTTTTGAGTCTCAAGAATTAATTCAAATAATGATCCATTAATGTTGATACACCCTGTGCTTACAGCTTCGTTAGACTTCTTATTCGATACTAAAAGGTCATAAAAGTGGATTAGAATATCAAAAGCTTTGAAGCGATTGAAACTTGCTTGAACTTTTCAAAGGTCCTAGACAGAAGGACAGAAAAATACCTCTTACCTACCTATTGTAAAGACATAGAGATAATGCTTACGAGACAATTACGAAGCAGTTATTTTTCAATTAATACAGTGTGATGGTAAAGAGTCTAAAATAGTTAGTAGTCGCAATTTACATACCTACTGATTACTGAAATATTTAGATTGGGCTTTTTGACGTTTTGTATGCCTTATGTCCACCACTCACGGACCGTCTGACAGATGGCGGTCTCACAGACAGCCTGACCGTGAGTAGCAGGCAGTTAAAGGAGACAGGTATCTACCATTATCAGCAATCTACAAGACTTGGAGCCTATGACTATATTTGAGGAAATCTGAGGGAAAAAATGGGAGGGAAACATCATCTCCCTTAAAGAAAAGGGGAAATATTCATTCCACCTTTCAAGCTTAAGTCTTTTACTCCTCACGTTTTATGATTTTTCCTTCCTTTTTATCGCTCCCATTTTGTGGGCAGGAAAAAAAAGGGATTTTTCCCCTTCATATATTATATTATGTTGTTTTTTATATTGTTGTTTCCGAACAACATCCTTCTTTCACCAGGGATTTCAGAAAGCACGTCAAAAAATTGGTGCTTCTTTTTTTTCTCTCAATGAAATCTTTCTTCAACAATTTCCTCTCATATTTCCTTCATAATGCATGAGACACGTACTTCGTTTCCTGCCAGTGCTGTCAACAGTTAGTAGTCAATTTACATACTGATTACTGAAATTTTTAGATTGGACTTTTTGACGTTTTATATGCCTTATGTCCACCACTCACGGACCGTCTGACAGATGGCGGTCTCACAGACAGCCTGAGCTTGAGTAGCAGGCAGTTAAAGGAGACAGGTATCTACCATTATCAGCAATCTACAAGATTTGGAGCCTATGACTATATTTGAGGGAAATCTGAGGGAAAAATGGGAGGAAAACATCATCTCCCGTAAAGAAAAGGGAAAATATTCATTCACCTTTCAAGCTTAAGTCTTTTACTCCTCACGTTTTATGATTTTTCCTTCCTTTTTATCGCTCCCATTTTGTGGCAGGCAAAAAATGGATTTTTTCCCTTTCATGTATCATATTATGTTGTTTTTTATATTGCTGTTTCCGAACAACATCCTTCTTTCACCAGGGATTTCAGAAAGCACGTCAAAAAATTGGTGCTTCTTTTTTTTCTCTCTCAATGAAATCTTTCTTCAACAATTTCCTCTCATATTTCCTTCATAATGCATGAGACACGTACTTCGTTTCCTGCCAGTGCTGTCCAAAGCGTCAAAGGCATTTTTCGAAAGCTGCTTTGTTCTGCTCGACAGCCTGGATAGAATTAACAAATCTATTTTTATGATTAATGTGTTAAATCCCAGAGAAAAAGTCTTGAGGACTGTGACTGAAAAGATCTCGAGCTTCCTTGACTATGATTCCTGGTGCATCTAAGACTGGCTGTATATTAACTTTTGAAACAAGTTTCTCTACACAGCTCTGAGCTTACTTGTTCTACCGTTACGTCATACCGTAGGCAAGCATAATTTTCCTGTAAGAACAGTGTTCTTAGAACACACTTGATCAATTTGAAAGCCACAAAGGAGTGACTGGAGGGAGTAGCATAAGCGTGGTATAAATATTGCAAACCCCTAGACAAAACAATCAACAATACCTACTTCCCATGTATGTTCCAAGTAATGCAACCAGTGCCGTATTTGAAAGTATTGAATAAAATGGAATTCCAAGTTTACTACAGAAAGCTACTCATAAGATATTCTGTGTACAATAAAACAGGTTATACTTACACCTAATGTAGGTATAATATGCATTCGAAAAAAACCCCTGATTTACACCTAATGTAGGTATAATATGCATTCGAAAAAAACCCCTGATTTATATTTTTTACCTATGTATTTTCCAGGTATACCTACGTATACAGAAATTCTTTCCCCCTCAAGCGTTCTTAAAAAAAGTATGGTCAAACTACCATTTTATTATTATTATTTAGCAATTTTTATTTTATTTACCCGGTTCCATCCAAAGGTAATATACCTATTTATGATCAAATTCGTGTAATAAATGCGCCATCATTTGTTTTAAATTGGAATTTGGACGGCATATTTTTCCACTCGAATAAACAGGGTTATCCAATTTTTAATTGATTCTGGCCCCATGTCCATAGGCAGCAGCTGTTGTTTACGAGTTTTTCCGGAGAAGAAGAAGAAAAAGAAAGAGAAAGAGGAGGAGGAGGAAGAGGAGGCGAGTAAGGGTTAGGAGGAAGTTGAAAAATTCAAATTTCTAAATAATGCTATGAATTTTTTCTCAATTAATATCCGGTTATTGAGTTTGGGCCTTCTTCCCCCTCTCTCATTATCCCCCTACGCCTATTTGTACGATATACAGGGTGTTTATAAGGGTTCACCCTGGGATTTACCGGGTGATTCAACATGAACCATATGGACGTATTGCAAACATTGTGGACTCTGCTTTTAAATAATTGGATCAAGGATGGCAATTGTTTCATTTGATTTTGAATAGACCAAGAGAAATAGTGTCACTAGTTTCATTCTCTCTCTCTCTCTCTCTCTCTCTCTCTCTCTCTCTCTCTCTCACTCACTCTCTTAGAAATATCGATTATGATGGCTATTTTTCATTGAAAACCCTCCTTATCTTTCTATAATCATTAATTTTTTTCTTTTTTTAACACCTAACTTTGGCACATCCACCAAATATGACATTTCCTTGTTCCTTGGTTTAATTATTTAGAAGGATTAGTATTCGTCACTGTTGCAAAGTGAAAGAAATGGAAAAATCTGGTGTAAACATCACACGACTTTCCTTATGGTGTGAACAACCGCTAAAAAGCGGTAAAATGCCGCCAACCGTTGCACCGATCTTAACCAAAAGTTTTGTGTCGCATCCTTGTCACAGTTGAAAGCTGCATGCCAAATTTCAAGTCTCTAGCTCTTACCGTTCTCGAGATATTTTGTTTACAAACAGACAGACACACACACGGACCAATGGCTGAAACTTGTTAATTTTTTTCTTTTTTTAACACGTAACTTTGGCACATCCACCAAATATGACATTTCCTTGATTTAAATATTTAGAAGGATTAGTATTCGTCACTGTTGCAAAGTGAAAGAAATAGAAAAATCTGGTGTGAACATCACACGACTTTCCTTATGGTGTGAACAACGACACGACTGGTGTGAACAACCGCCAAAAAGCGGTAAAATGCCGCCAACCGTTGCACCGATCTTAACCAAAAGTTTCGTGTCGCATCCTTGTCATAAAGCTGCATGCCGAATTTCAAGTCTCTAGCTCTTACCGTCCTCGAGATATTTTGTTTACAAACAGACAGACACACATGCACACGGACCAATGGCTGAAACTTTGTATTTAGGCTCTAGGGACCTCATAACGTGTTTTGCGCTAAAAACTGACCATCGAAAATTTGACCCGATTACATTACTTTTCTTCCTATAGGATAAGGAAAGTAAAAAGCGGATCAGGGAAAGGGGAGAGAAATCGCAAGGAACATAGAAGTAAAGAGAATAATAGAGGGGGAAAAACGGAGAAGAATTGGGAAAGGGAAAATGTCTATTTCCCCAGTTGTGTAATGTACGCTGTTTATGTAGGTTTGTATATCTCCTCTGTTGTATATTGTTTATTTTTATGTAGGTTTTATTGTATATTTTCCCAGTTGTATATTGTTTATTTTTATGTAGGTTTTATTGTATATTTAAACTGACCATCGAAAATTTGACTCGATTACATTACTTTTCTTCCTATAGGATAAGGAAAGTAAAAAGCGGATGGGGGAAAGGGGAGAGAAATCGCAAGGAACATAGAAGTAAAGAGAATAATAGAGAGGGGGAGAAACGGAGAAGAATTGGGAAAGGGAAAATGTCTATTTCCCCAGTTGTGTAATGTACGCTGTTTATGTAGGTTTGTATAGCTCCTCTGTTGTATATTGTTTATTTTTATGTAGGTTTTACTGTATATTTTCCCAGTTGTATATTGTTTATTTTTATGTAGGTTTTATTGTATATTTTCCCAGTTGTATAGTGTATGAATAATGAGGAAAATTGTCACTTTGTTCATTATAAAATTGTAATTATTTGAGCAATCAATACCCAATTTTGGATTAATTATAATTGACATACTGTATTATGATAATATATCTTTAGAAAATTGATTTTTAAACTATCATTATCATTGTTGTCTTATCTGAAGAAGGTATGCAAACACCAAAGTTAAATATTTACTTATCTTTCCAAGTTGGTTGACATTGATCATGTAGTGAAGATGACCAAACCAATAAATCTCCTAAAAGCCTTGAACATCCAGAGGAAGTTGGTTGTGACTTGTGACTCATTGCATTCTATCGTGACGTATTGTTACCAAGCCTTCTTCAATGTCTTTCTAATCAATGTACTCAGCAACAACAGTGAATATAAAGAAAATCGGGATTTCAACGCAATGTGATCTGACGTTCAGACTTTGGAAAGCTGAGTAAATTGAAGAAAAACTTTAAGTCTTCAAGATTTTAAGAAGAAAATCACAAAGCTAACAAACATGCACTTTTCAAAGTCGTCCTTTGTAAAGTCTCTTGTAAATAATAAAATGAAATTTGCAGTGAATATAAAGAAAATCGGGATTTCAACGCAATGTGATCTAACGTTCAGACTTTGGAAAGCTGAGTAAATTGAAGAAAAACTTTAAGTCTTCAAGGTTTTAAGAAGAAAATCACAAAGCTAACAAACATGCACTTTTCAAAGTCGTCCTTTGTAAAGTCTCTTGTAAATAATAAAATGAAATTTAAATGCTTTTCTTGAAGTCATTTGTTGGAAAAAAATAGGTACCTATTATGAAAGTTGAAGCACTGAAGAAAAAACTTGAAAGAACTAACCCTGGAACAGTTTGCCATTAGAACTTGGAACTTTTATTCAAGTACTCTTTTTTAAATAAATATTAAATAGAAATTTCAACATGAGGTAGGTAACTACCTATTATAATTATGTACAAAAAGTATGAATTTAAAATAACCGGTATAATAAAGTACAAGAAAATCAAAGTTAACCAATCCCAAACAATATTATTTATCATAACTAGGTTTGCCAAACGTCCCGAATTGGCCGGGACAGTCCCGAATTTTAGGGGGTGTCCCGGCGTCCCGTTCAGTTTTTCATTTTGGGGCGTTTTGAACCACCACTTAGGTAAATTGTAAAGAGTAAGTGAGTTGTAAAGAGTGAGTTATTGTTCAAAAAAATCTCTTTTCACTCTTTTCGGTGATTCAGATCCTATTCGAATGATTCGGAGTCACATGTAACCCTTCAATTCTATATTATGAACTTGACCAGTGGCTCTCCAGTGATACAAAGTGACAATCTGAGAAGCATTTGAAAATGTTGAAATACGTATAGGTTTCATAGAAAGTAGATTGTTACTCTAAAATTTACAGAAGAGAGGACTTACACTCTGATTTTCTCTTTGAAATCTGGTATACAGTATCTGTCTGCACTATGTGCAAAATCTTCAAAACTGAGATAACTTTAGGGACATAGCTTTGTCAGAGCTGTTTTGTAAACTTTTGCTGATGAAATTAATGTCGGGTTGCATCTAGGTACATAAATCCTACACGTTCATTTCTTTTCAACATATTTACCTTTAACCGAAACTTATCCTATTTGCAGGGCCGTATCCAAGATTTTGTCAAGGGGGGGTCCGAACAATGATGTAGGGGGGGGGGATCAAAGCTCATCAATAGCATCGGTGATTTCTGACGAAGAAACTGGGACTTCATTCCTGGAATCGAATTGTTGGTTTTTCAGTCAAGTAGAGGAAGAAATCCCAGAATAGAATAATAACTCAAAGGGGTAACTTCATCTATTTTTCAGAGAACTCAAACGGTTAGGTCTGTATCTAGAGATAGCATTTTCTTCGGGAAAGGCAAATTTTATCTCTTATTTTTTAGAAGAAAAACTTCAATGATCAAACTCTATCACATTTTGTCTTACCCTCTGGGTGAAGGAAAAATCACACTGATCCATTTTGCCTGGAAACAAATGGTTGTGGATCTGCAAAGCAAAGGAAGCCACACCGGCACAAAACCCCACACTGGTCTTTACACTTTCCCACACTCTAGTGTTGAAAGCACAAAAAAAATAAACTCAAAGACAAATTAATAGTCTTTCTGTCGGTTCAGTCCTCCCCACACTTTTGGTGTTCAAACAAAAGAACAACCCCACCCTGTAGATAATTTCCATGAAGAAAGCACAAAAAGTGGTGGGTAGTGCGATGGGGTCGTTCCGCCTTTCACTTTCAATTATTTTTTCTTCCTTCTGCTTTCCTTTGATAGTGGCCGTGGTTAAAAGTTTTGAACTTAATTTCCGAGACCATCAGTGAAAGAAGACCTGGGAAAAGTTTTGCTCAGGTTGGGAGCCTGCGGTTATATTGCGATGCCTCATGCAGTTATTTCAAAGCAGGGTTGTCTTCAGCAGGCCCATATCTAGGATTTCAACAAGGAGGCCAAGAATCTGAACAGTGGCTCATGGATGATCCAGATTTATATTTTATAGGCCAATATTTTTAGCATTACTACAGTAAGATTAGGAGCAAAAAAATTCCTATTTTGAGGGCGGGTGCCCTGGAGCCACATAATTGAGTAAGAGGAAGGCCATATTTTTTACAAAGTTGAGTACATTCTCATTTATCCAAGATCTTCTTACGTTCTTCGTTTCAGAAAAGTAAAATGCACACACGAGCTTTCATTTTCAACATCTACAATTCTGTGTACAATTGTACATCAGAACTTATAACTAAAAGATAAAATTTATATCAGGATAACAATAGTTCTACATTAGCTCTAATGCAACGATAACCCTTGGCCCTTGGATGTTTGCTATTTATTTGTACCTAAACATGATTCCGAGATATCTGTTTATACTACCAGAATGAGACTGCATTTATGTACCTAGTTTATCCGTCTTTACGTCCTTCTACTAGGTATATAGGTATGTATTTTTTTTTTTTTTTTTTTTTTTTTTTTTTTGGAACAAAAAATTGTTCACTTATGGCTGTGTTTGATGATCTTGTAGAGTTGTAGAGTCTTATTTTAAATTAAATTTCCACCTGCTTTCGACCCCGAAAAAGATCCAAAGGAGAATGAAATATTGAAATAAATTACCGTCTTCCCTTTTTCTAACGAATTTACCTCCAAAAGTACACAGCTTAGAGAGTTTTGTATCATTTTGTGTTTACATCTTTCTCTGTACTAAAAGTTACCGTCTGATGTGCATCAGGTAGGTATGTAGAGAATGTAGAGATGCATGTAAACATGTGTTTAATCTACATGATTTACTCATGTAGAGTGTATATATATGTTTGTTTAGAATTTCCTTTCTACCAAGGGTTGTAAGGCCAGGTAATATTTACTGCAAAGAGTCGCTTTCCAGAAAAACGGAATATACTACTAACAAGAAATGATACAGAATAAACAGTTTCTCAGTTTTCTGGTTCTTCTTTTCTAAAGAATAAAATAATAAAAGCATTCAGGCATGTAAGGGCACGAATATTTGTGCCATTAAAGGAATGTCAGTATGAGCATTTTACACCAAAATAAAAGACCTAGCATTCAGACCTCTTTGAAAAGAAAAGGTTTGTACGAGATTCGGAGAAAAATATTCAACACTCTTGATGGAAATGTCATGAAAAGAAAGAGGCAGGCGAAATTTTTTTAGGGTGTTTCAGAGAAAAATAATATTAATTAAATAAAACCGCTGTTTCTTTTGGAATCTTGAAGAAGAAGAAAACAACAACAACACCAACAACAACAACAACAACAACAACAACAACAACACCAGAGTTTAGAGTTTCCTCTCGCCCGTAATTTAATGATAATTGCCACGGCACTGCCCAGGTGCGGCAAAGATCCGTCCTGTTACATCATACCTATATAAGGTAATGACTCAGTCTCCATCAGTACATCGAGACTGATCAGAATCAAGAACAACAATACTATAAAAAAACTTGCCCCCCACCTCATCCTACGAGTTTGGCCGAAGACACACGAGTAGAGATGCCCTCGTCATCGAGATATGTGTGTGAAGAGTGAGTGAGTCAGTTAGAAAAAGTGTTATACATATCTTTCAGTGGACGAGTCAGTCAGTTAGACAGATTATAAAACATGTAACTCACTCTTCAACTCCCTACATGTATAGGATCTGGCCATCAACCGAGTAGTTCACTGAAAAGAGTTGTTATTTTTTTAACTCACTCATTCTTTACCTATGGTATAGGTACTTTACACGCGCTCCGTATTGTTTCAAAATGTGAAGCTAATGGGGAGCGCGTAGTGCGACCGTATTCTCTCAAAGTGAGAAGCCAACAGGGAGCGCGTAGCGCGACCATATTCTATAGAAGTGCGAAGTCAATAGGGAGCGCGTAGCGCGACCGTTTTTTTTTAAAAAAAGGTGTAAAGCCAATAGGGAGCGCGTAGTGCAACGGTAGCATTCTTTTTGGTGAGGATTCCTACTGACGGAGAATTTTTCTTTTACTAAAATAAGTATTTTGGCTGTGTTTGATGATCTTGTAGAGTTGTAGAGTCTTATTTTAAATTGAATTTCCACCTGCTTTCGACCCCGAAAAAGATCCAAAGGAGAATAAAATATTGAAATAAATTACCGTCTTCCTTTTTTCTTACGAATTTACCTCCAAAAGTACACAGCTTAGAGAGTTTTGTATTATTTTGTGTTTACCTACATCTTTCTCTGTACTAAGTTACCCGTCTGATGTGCAGGTATGTAGAGATGCATGTAAACATGTGTTTAATCTACATGATTTACTCATGTAGAGTGTGTATATATGTTTGTTTAGAATTTCCTTTCTACCAAGGGTTGTAAGGCCAGGTAACATTTACTGCAAAGAATCGCTTTCCAGAAAAACGGAATATATACTAACAAGAAATGATACAGGATAAACAGTTTCTCAGTTTTCTGGTTCTTCTTTTCTAAAGAAACAAATAATAAAAGCATTCAGGCATGTAAGGGCATGAATATTTGTGCCATTAAAGGAATGTCAGTATGAGCATTTTACACCAAAATACAAGACCTAGCATTCAGACCTCTTTGAAAAGAAAAGGTTTGTAAGAGATTCGGAGAAATATATTCAACACTCTTGATGGAAATGTCATGAAAAGAAAGAGGCAGGCAAAATTTTTTAGGGTGTTTCAGAAGAAAATAATATTAATTAAATAAAACCGCTGTTTCTTTTGGAATCTTGACAAAGTTATGGTATTGCAATTCAGCTTTCAGTGGAACTTAAGACTTAAGTATCTCCCACCTCTCAGTGTCAAATTTTCACGAGATGTCCCAAGTTCAAATTTTAGACAAGAGTGTAACACCCTGTATATAATATGGGGCACACTCGAGAAGAAAGAGCTTCTTTTCTAAACACATTATCTCGCTGGAAAATTAAATTCCGACTTTTCCTTTTGCCTACGTGTATTCGTACCTACAATTTAAAAGAACAAATTTCCAAAGAAATAATAAAGTTATTTCCACGTTCCACGCCGCCTCGTGCGCCATATGTCATGTTACTTGACAAAATATCCTGTCGGGAAGAACTTGGACATTACTGTTTTGGTAACCCAAGAAATCTTGGTTACACATTTAAACAGCCTAAATGACGGGATTGTAACACTCCACCACTGAAAATTACAAATGTGCTGAGCGGGGGTACCTACCTATCGTTCATACTGACAGTCGACACTGGTTTTGTGTGAATAGAGGAACACCTAGATTTATGAATGGCATGCAGTTTCTGCCTTGACAGTGTCGAACCTTGAGTATCTTACGTAGGCGATAAGTTGAGCATTGTTAGGCTGTGTCCACACATAGTCGAAACAGTGTGATTTGCTTCGTCGATCGACGGCTGTCGACTATGTGTGGACACACCCTTATACCTAGATAACAGGTGAATATGATCTTTTAAAGATGACGCGGTCAAAGGGCGGGTTAAGCAACGTTGCGCGTGGTTGGTATCCGGTCGGGTGACTATCTAACCAACCGTGTGTTGCTGGCTTTTCCCGGCCCATCTCAGGCTTTGTAACGTTGATGTGAGTGCGCTAAAAACCTCAGTAGTTATAGGCACATAAATATAGTGAGACAAGAAAAAAAAAAAAAAAAAAAAAAAAAAAAAAAAAAAAAAAAAAAACAGAGATTAGGGTTTCTGACAACACCGAATGGAGGGTAAAACACTTGTCACTAAAAATATAAAAAAGAAGAAGAAAACAACAACAACAACACCACCATCACACGAGTTTAGAGTTTCCTCTCGCCCGTAGTTTAATAATAATTGCCACGGCACTGCCCAGGTGCGACAAAGATCCGTCCTGTTACATCATACCTATATAAGGTAATGACTCAGTCTCCATCAGTACATCGAGACTGATCAGAATCAAGAACAACAATACTATAAAAAAACTTGCCCCCCACCTCATCCTACGAGTTTGGCCGAAGACACACGAGTAGAGATGCCCTCGTCATCGAGATATGTGTGTGAAGAGTGAGTGAGTCAGTTAGAAAAAGTGTTATACATATCTTTCAGTGGACGAGTCAGTCAGTTAGACAGATTATAAAACATGTAACTCACTCTTCAACTCCCTACATGTATAGGATCTGGCCATCAACCGAGTAGTTCACTGAAAAGAGTTGTTATTTTTTTAACTCACTCATTCTTTACCTATGGTATAGGTACTTTACACGCGCTCCGTATTGTTTCAAAATGTGAAGCTAATGGGGAGCGCGTAGTGCGACCGTATTCTCTCAAAGTGAGAAGCCAACAGGGAGCGCGTAGCGCGACCATATTCTATAGAAGTGCGAAGTCAATAGGGAGCGCGTAGCGCGACCGTTTTTTTTTAAAAAAAGGTGTAAAGCCAATAGGGAGCGCGTAGTGCAACGGTAGCATTCTTTTTGGTGAGGATTCCTACTGACGGAGAATTTTTCTTTTACTAAAATAAGTATTCTAGACCGTGGCGAAGCACGGGTAACCTGCTAGGAAACTAATGAATAACACTTTTGATTTGAAAACAATCAACATCAACAGGTAGGTAACGCATGTAGAGGGTATGTTGTTAAAGTTCACGCGTACCTTGGATATTCGGATGTTTCGGTTCTTGCCTCTAGTTGTCTGATCCCACCGTTCAAAGATCCTATTCCTCTACAAAATCATCACCGTATGGCAGCGGTTCGCACAATCCCAACCAAACAAGCGAGCCAAACACTCCTACCTTCAGATTTTGTAACGATTTCAGGGTTATGAGGTTTGCTGAAGGTATTTGGTATGTCTATCGCTATTCAGAGGTTGTAGGAGACCCAGATACTCCGTATGGTTATGGCCTGAAATCTTCGGTCACACTTCAGTTCTGGTTTGGTTAGCCTCAGTAAAGCTACCGTGTTGTGTTCGTTTCTATGTATTTCTTTGTGGTTTGTTTACATTTTTTTAGTTCATTAATAGTAATCTAATATTTTTTATTTTATTTATCTAATAATTTAGATATGATTTATGCTGATTTGTTTTTGTAATATTCGTTGTGAAAATAAAGGATTATTGTGTTTGTTATTTAGTATTTTAAAATATATAGCTAACTTAGGTCTATCTAAATTATTTTGATTAGGTACCTATTTTCTGTAATAATATAAATGTAATTTTTTAATTCTTATTTTTAAGTGCTAGATGCAATTTAATTGTCACTTTGTTCATTATAAAATTGTAATTATTTGAGCAATCAATACCCAATTTTTGATTAATTATAATTGACATACTGTATTATGATAATATATCTTTAGAAAATTGATTTTTAAATTATCATTATCATTGTTGTCTTATCTGAAGAAGGTATGCAAACACCAAAGTTAAATATTTACTTATCTTTCCAAGTTGGTTGAGATTGATCATGTAGTGAAGATGACCAAACCATTAAATCTCCTAAAAGCCTTGAACATCCAGAGGAAGTTGGTTGTGACTTGTGACTCATTGCATTCTATCGTGACGTATTGTTACCAAGCCTAGGTAAGGTACCTACTAGATGTACTAGTACAAAATTTCAATTAGAGTATAAGAGGAGATTTGTTAATTTGATTATGATTACCTGTGAGGCAGGAGTCTCTCAAACTAGCTCTTCCACCAAACCGTCACGTCACAGTTTCTCTTAGAGACTTCTGAGTTGGTAAATTACCGATGTACCCGTACTTTTTTCCCCATGATCAACCGATTCCCCCAGTACCACTTATACTAGTAAGTACTAGCAGAATATGCAGTTGTTACGAGGAATGGTGACAAAACAGTGAAATCAACACAACACTTAATTAAAATAATATTATGATCAATAAGGTATACTTACCTACATATTAGTCCTATTATCTACATACAATATCAGTAGCTGATATACTATCTGGGATTGTAGACACTGACATAACACCTAGATCCAGCCTTCTTTCAATTTCTTCCCCTTTCCTCCTCTTCCTCTTTTTCCTCCTCCTACCCTCATCATCCTCCTTTTGTTCTTCTCCCTCCTCCACCCCCTCTCTTCTTCTTAATTTTTACTCTCCGAGAATATTGCTGTTTTATCTACACAGTACCTTAGTTCTTTTTTCCTCTCCATTTTGTGAGGCAGGATTCTCTCAAACTAGCTCTTCCACCAAACCGTCACGTCACAGTTTCTCTTAGAGACTTCTGAGTTGGTAAATTACCGATGTACCCGTACTTTTTCCCCATGATCAACCGATTCCCCCAGTACCACTTATACTAGTAAGTGCTAGCAGAATATGCAGTTACGAGGAATACTGACAAAACAGTGAAATCAACACAACACTTAATTAAAAAAATATTATGATCAATAAGGTATACTTACCTACATACTAGTCCTATTATCTACATACAATATCAGTAGCTGATATACTATCTGGGATTGTAGACACTGACATAACACCTAGATCCAGCCTTCTTTGGACAGTTGACATAATCAACAGAAACTAATAGTTTAAGATTTAAGGATTAATCCAGTTCTAATCGAATTATGTACCTCTGCATGGTTTACCAGTCGTCTCGTAGACGTCTGAAGCATTTCGTCTAGCTCTCGTAAATTGATACGAGTATACCATAACGGGCATGACTTCTTGGTTACAAATGGCTGATCTGTGATCTAGGACCGATTTGTGTCTTTTTTATGGACGTAAAACCTATAAGTCAAGTAAAATACCCAATTATTTGTTATCTAACAACATCTATAACAATTTACCTAAAGACATAAACAATTTATCTTGTTTTAATTTTATTAATTACCTACCTACCTACATCACTAATCATTTGAGCACAAAATTACCTATAAACATTTTATCTCAGGCCTGATTAATCAGTGGGGACTTTGAACTTTGATAGGTTAAAAGTCAAAAGACCTTTATTTACTTTTCATTGTCTCCATTATTAGAAAGTCAGCTTGTCAGCTCAAGAATTGAAGAAATGGCTGATCTGTGATCTAGGACTGATTTGTGTCTTTTTTATGGACGTAAAACCTATAAATCAAGTAAAATACCCAATTATTTGTTATCTAACAACATCTATAACAATTTACCTATAAACATAAACAATTTATCTTCTTTTAATTTTATTAATTACCTACCTACTCGTACATCAATAATCATTTGAGCACAAAATTACCTATAAACATTTTTATCTCAGGCCTGATTAATCAGTGGGGACTTTACTTTGATAGGTTAAAAGTCAAAAGACCTTTATTTACTTTTCATTGTCTCCATTATTAGAAAGTCAGCTTGTCAGCTCAAGAATTGAAAGTTGAAAGGTCGCCTTATCTACTTTGTAACAGGAGAGGAGAGTCTTGAATTGGAACAAAAGAGTAAGTTTTCTTTGCCATTGATGAATAATTAATTTTCAAAGCAGTCCCGTAGTGCCGAAAGAAAATGGAATTGGACATTACTACCTACGAGTATCTTCTGAACCTCACTTGACTGTCATGTTACTTGACAAAATATCCTGTCGGGAAGAACTTGGACATTACTGTTTTGGTAACCCAAGAAATCTTGGTTACACATTTAAACAGCCTAAATGACGGGATTGTAACACTCCACCACTGAAAATTACAAATGTGCTGAGCGGGGGTACCTACCTATCGTTCATACTGACAGTCGACACTGGTTTTGTGTGAATAGAGGAACACCTAGATTTATGAATGGCATGCAGTTTCTGCCTTGACAGTGTCGAACCTTGAGTATCTTACGTAGGCGATAAGTTGAGCATTGTTAGGCTGTGTCCACACATAGTCGAAACAGTGTGATTTGCTTCGTCGATCGACGGCTGTCGACTATGTGTGGACACACCCTTATACCTAGATAACAGGTGAATATGATCTTTTAAAGATGACGCGGTCAAAGGGCGGGTTAAGCAACGTTGCGCGTGGTTGGTATCCGGTCGGGTGACTATCTAACCAACCGTGTGTTGCTGGCTTTTCCCGGCCCATCTCAGGCTTTGTAACGTTGATGTGAGTGCGCTAAAAACCTCAGTAGTTATAGGCACATAAATATAGTGAGACAAGAAAAAAAAAAAAAAAAAAAAAAAAAAAAAAAAAAAAAAAAAATAGGGTCTTAAGTCTGAACGTTAGATCACATTGCGTTGAAATCCCGATTTTCTTTATATTCACTGCTGTTGCTGAGTACATTGATTAGAAAGACATTGAAGAAGGCTTGGTAACAATACGTCACGATAGAATGCAATGAGTCACAAGTCACAACCAACTTCCTCTGGATGTTCAAGGCTTTTAGGAGATTTAATGGTTTGGTCATCTTCACTACATGATCAATCTCAACCAACTTGGAAAGATAAGTAAATATTTAACTTTGGTGTTTGCATACCTTCTTCAGATAAGACAACAATGATAATGATAATTTAAAAATCAATTTTCTAAAGATATATTATCATAATACAGTATGTCAATTATAATTAATCAAAAATTGGGTATTGATTGCTCAAATAATTACAATTTTATAATGAACAAAGTGACAATTAAATTGCATCTAGCACTTAAAAATAAGAATTAAAAAATTACATTTATATTATTACAGAAAATAGGTACCTAATCAAAATAATTTAGATAGACCTAAGTTAGCTATATATTTTAAAATACTAAATAACAAACACAATAATCCTTTATTTTCACAACGAATATTACAAAAACAAATCAGCATAAATCATATCTAAATTATTAGATAAATAAAATAAAAAATATTAGATTACTATTAATGAACTAAAAAAATGTAAACAAACCACAAAGAAATACATAGAAACGAACACAACACGGTAGCTTTACTGAGGCTAACCAAACCAGAACTGAAGTGTGACCGAAGATTTCAGGCCATAACCATACGGAGTATCTGGGTCTCCTACAACCTCTGAATAGCGATAGACATACCAAATACCTTCAGCAAACCTCATAACCCTGAAATCGTTACAAAATCTGAAGGTAGGAGTGTTTGGCTCGCTTGTTTGGTTGGGATTGTGCGAGCCGCTGCCATACGGTGATGATTTTGTAGAGGAATAGGATCTTTGAACGGTGGAATCAGACAACTAGAGGCAAGAACTGAAACATCCGAATATCCAAGGTACGCGTGAACTTTAACAACATACCCTCTACATGCGTTACCTGTTGATGTTGATTGTTATCAAATCTTGATATTTTAGTAAAAGAAAAATTCTCCGTCAGTAGGAATCCTCACCAAAAAGAATGCTACCGTTGCACTACGCGCTCCCTATTGACTTCGCACTTCTATAGAATATGGTCTCGCTACGCGCTCCCTATTGGCTTCTCACTTTGAGAGAATACGGTCGCGCTACGCGCTCCCCATTAGCTTCACATTTTGAAACAATACGGAGCGCGTGTAAAGAGTGTAAAGTACCTATACCATAGGTAAAGAATGAGTGAGTTAAAAAAATAACAACTCTTTTCAGTGAACTACTCGGTTGATGGCCAGATCCTATACATGTAGGGAGTTGAAGAGTGAGTTACGTGTTTTATAATCTGTCTAACTGACTGACTCGTCCACTGAAAGACTTTTATAACTCTTTTTTCTAACTGACTCACTCACTCTTCACACATAATATCTCGATGACGAGGGCATCTCTACTCGTGTGTCTTCGGCCAAACTCGTAGGATGAGGTGGGGGCAAGTTTTTTTTTATATAGTATTGTTGTTCTTGATTCTGAGCAGTCTCGATGTACTGATGGAGACTGAGTCATTACCTTATATAGGTATGATGTAACAGGACGGATCTTTGTCGCACCTGGGCAGTGCCGTGGCAATTATTATTAAACTACGGGCGAGAGGAAACTCTAAACTCGTGTGATGGTGGTGTTGTTGTTGTTGTTTTCTTCTTCTTTTTTATATTTTTAGTGACAAGTGTTTTACCCTCCATTCGGTGTTGTCAGAAACCCTAATCTCTGTTTTTTTTTTTTTTTTTTTTTCTTGTCTCACTATATTTATGTGCCTATAACTACTGAGGTTTTTAGCGCACTCACATCAACGTTACAAAGCCTGAGATGGGCCGGGAAAAGCCAGCAACACACGGTTGGTTAGATAGTCACCCGACCGGATACCAACCACGCGCAACGTTGCTTAACCCGCCCTTTGACCGCGTCATCTTTAAAAGATCATATTCACCTGTTATCTAGGTATAAGGGTGTGTCCACACATAGTCGACAGCCGTCGATCGACGAAGCAAATCACACTGTTTCGACTATGTGTGGACACAGCCTAACAATGCTCAACTTATCGCCTACGTAAGATACTCAAGGTTCGACACTGTCAAGGCAGAAACTGCATGCCATTCATAAATCTAGGTGTTCCTCTATTCACACAAAACCAGTGTCGACTGTCAGTATGAACGATAGGTAGGTACCCCCGCTCAGCACATTTGTAATTTTCAGTGGTGGAGTGTTACAATCCCGTCATTTAGGCTGTTTAAATGTGTAACCAAGATTTCTTGGGTTACCAAAACAGTAATGTCCAAGTTCTTCCCGACAGGATATTTTGTCAAGTAACATGACAGTCAAGTGAGGTTCAGAAGATACTCGTAGGTAGTAATGTCCAATTCCATTTTCTTTCGGCACTACGGGACTGCTTTGAAAATTAATTATTCATCAATGGCAAAGAAAACTTACTCTTTTGTTCCAATTCAAGACTCTCCTCTCCTGTTACAAAGTAGATAAGGCGACCTTTCAACTTTCAATTCTTGAGCTGACAAGCTGACTTTCTAATAATGGAGACAATGAAAAGTAAATAAAGGTCTTTTGACTTTTAACCTATCAAAGTAAAGTCCCCACTGATTAATCAGGCCTGAGATAAAAATGTTTATAGGTAATTTTGTGCTCAAATGATTATTGATGTACGAGTAGGTAGGTAATTAATAAAATTAAAAGAAGATAAATTGTTTATGTTTATAGGTAAATTGTTATAGATGTTGTTAGATAACAAATAATTGGGTATTTTACTTGATTTATAGGTTTTACGTCCATAAAAAAGACACAAATCGGTCCTAGATCACAGATCAGCCATTTGTAACCAAGAAGTCATGCCCGTTATGGTATACTCGTATCAATTTACGAGAGCTAGACGAAATGCTTCAGACGTCTACGAGACGACTGGTAAACCATGCAGAGGTACATAATTCGATTAGAACTGGATTAATCCTATCTTAAACTATTAGTTTGTGTTGATTATGTCAATTGTCCAAAGAAGGCTGGATCTAGGTGTTATGTCAGTGTCTACAATCCCAGATAGTATATCAGCTACTGATATTGTATGTAGATAATAGACTAGGTACTGTGTAGATAAAACTGCAATATTCTCGGAGAGTAAAAATTAAGAAGAAGAAAGAGGGTGGAGGAGGGAAAAGAACAAAAGGAGGATGATGAGGGGAGGAGGAGGAAGAAGAAAAAGAAGAAGAGGAAGAGGAGGAAAGGAGAAGAAATTACGCCAGTCAACTCTACTTTCTAGTTGTCAAAAACATTAAAAGCCCGCGACTTTAAAAGCCTTTCCTTATCAATTGAAAAGACGGCAAAAAAGATGAAAGGCCTTTGAAATTGAACTCGTATCTTTCTAATCAGACTACACTATTTGCTGTCTGATGTAATTATGTCAACTTGGAGAGAGGTAGGAGAGAGGGACAGAAAAGTTGGTCAAAACGTCAGACGAACCTTGTTCCTCTTGACAAACGGGGGGGGTCAATTTAACACGACTTCCTGTCTTGCCAAATTATAGGGTATGGACATGGGTCGTGTAGGGAATTTTGATAGGAGACTGATGGCCGGTTTCACCAAAGACTAATCAGATATTTCGGTTTTAATGGAGAATTTTTCACATTACAAAAAGGAGACATCATTTCTAGATTTGAAGGCGTTTATTTGCATTTTTTTTTTAAATAATTTGCAAACACTTTTAACTCCATTAAATTTCTAACTATCTATTTAATCACTAATTAATCATTACGTCTTTGGTGAAACTCGCCATGAAGGATGAGATATTTGGGACAGTAGATATGGGCAACAGCACCTTTATTCGAACTTGCTGAAGCATGAAGCACCCAGCCGTTTTCTAACATACGAAGTGTTCTTCCAATTTTGATTAAATTCGACAGACATTTTCAGAAGAAAGGAAATTCGCAGAATCCGTTTGAACCTTCGGGAACAATAAAGTAATATTGATATGATGAAGACAGTATATCTAGTACCTAGAATAGGGAATTTTTAATAGGAAAGTTCAATTTTTACTGAAATACATAGGTACAAGCTGTCTACGTCTGTGTAGGTATCTACGAAACAAGTTGACATCCAAAACTTTCTTCCATCCTTGAAATGATAGGAAGCATATTATTGTACAACATAAATTCCAAAGTTTTTATTAAATAAAATGGTCAACAAAAAGGAGAAAACTGTTCCTATTCACTTCTTACCCCTTACAGGAAATTCTCAAATCTGTGTGTGCAAAAAGGGACAGACAGACAGACAGACAGACAGACACACAGACACACAGACACACACACGGCTTATACCTTAGTATTCTAGACCGTGGCGAAGCACGGGTAACCTGCTAGGAAACTAATGAATAACACTTTTGATTTGAAAACAATCAACATCAACAGGTAGGTAACGCATGTAGAGGGTATGTTGTTAAAGTTCACGCGTACCTTGGATATTCGGATGTTTCGGTTCTTGCCTCTAGTTGTCTGATCCCACCGTTCAAAGATCCTATTCCTCTACAAAATCATCACCGTATGGCAGCGGTTCGCACAATCCCAACCAAACAAGCGAGCCAAACACTCCTACCTTCAGATTTTGTAACGATTTCAGGGTTATGAGGTTTGCTGAAGGTATTTGGTATGTCTATCGCTATTCAGAGGTTGTAGGAGACCCAGATACTCCGTATGGTTATGGCCTGAAATCTTCGGTCACACTTCAGTTCTGGTTTGGTTAGCCTCAGTAAAGCTACCGTGTTGTGTTCGTTTCTATGTATTTCTTTGTGGTTTGTTTACATTTTTTTAGTTCATTAATAGTAATCTAATATTTTTTATTTTATTTATCTAATAATTTAGATATGATTTATGCTGATTTGTTTTTGTAATATTCGTTGTGAAAATAAAGGATTATTGTGTTTGTTATTTAGTATTTTAAAATATATAGCTAACTTAGGTCTATCTAAATTATTTTGATTAGGTACCTATTTTCTGTAATAATATAAATGTAATTTTTTAATTCTTATTTTTAAGTGCTAGATGCAATTTAATTGTCACTTTGTTCATTATAAAATTGTAATTATTTGAGCAATCAATACCCAATTTTTGATTAATTATAATTGACATACTGTATTATGATAATATATCTTTAGAAAATTGATTTTTAAATTATCATTATCATTGTTGTCTTATCTGAAGAAGGTATGCAAACACCAAAGTTAAATATTTACTTATCTTTCCAAGTTGGTTGAGATTGATAACCACCACTTGGGTAATTTGTAAAGAGTGAGTTATTGTTCAAAAAAATTTCTTTTCACTCTTTTCGGTGATTCAGATCCTATTCGAATGATTCGGAGTCACATGTAACCCTTCAATTCTATATTATGAACTTGACCAGTGGCTCTCCAGTGATACAAAGTGACAATCTGAGAAGCATTTGAAAATGTTGAAATACGTACAGGTTTCATAGAAAGTAGATTGTTACTCTAAAATTTACAGAAGAGAGGACTTACACTCGGATTTTCTCTTTGAAATCTGGTACAGTATCTGTCTGCACTATGTGCAAAATCTTCAAAACTGAGATAAATTTAGGGACATAGTTGATTCACCGCTATCGTAACATAATGGAAATTTTGTAAACTTTTGCTGATGAAATTAATGTCGGGTTGCATCTAAATCCTATACACGCTCATTTCATTTCAACATATTTACCTACCCTTTAACCGAAACTTATCCTATTTGCAGGGCCGTATCCAAGATTTTATCGAGAGATCGCTTTGTTCTGATCGATATCTTGAATAGAATTACCGACTCTATTTTTATGGCTAAGGTGTTAAATCCCAATGGAAAAGCCCTTGAAATCTGGCTGTAACTTTAAAGATTTCAAGTTTGTGTCTAGGATTCCTGGTGCAATTTCAACCAAAACTGACTGTACTTTTGTTTTTGAAACAAGTTTCTGGAAACAGCTCTGAGGATAGTTGTTCTACCCACCGTCATATGGTAGGCAAGCATAATTTTCCTGTAAGAACACTCTTGATCAATTTGAAAGCCACAAAGGAGTGACTGGAGGGAGTAGCATAAGCGTGGTATAAAATATTGCAAACCCCTAGACAAAACAATCAACAATACCTACTTCCCATGTATGTATGTTCCAAGTAATGCAACCAGTGCCGTATTTGAAAGTATTGAATAAAATGGAATTTAAAGTTTACTCCAGAAAGCTGCTTAGGTATAGGATTAACCTGTATATATTAAAACAGGATGGTAGTTTTACGTTATACACCTAATGTATAATAGGCATTGGAAACCCCCCCCCCCCCCCCCCCCCGATACTTATTCTACCCATGGGTATGTTCCAGAATAATTCAGTTCCCCTCAAATTGCGTTCTTA
>NW_007377660.1:55008-85307 GCF_000475195.1 Diaphorina citri
TGCACCGATCTTAACCAAAAGTTTTGTGTCGCATCCTTGTCACAGTTGAAAGCTGCATGCCAAATTTCAAGTCTCTAGCTCTTACCGTTCTCGAGATATTTTGTTTACAAACAGACAGACACACACACGGACCAATGGCTGAAACTTTGTATTTAGGCTCTAGGGACCTCAAAACGTGTTTTGGCACTATAAACTGACCATCGAAAATTTGACTCGATTACATTACTTTTCTTCCTATAGGATAAGGAAAGTAAAAAGCGGATGGGGGAAAGGGGAGAGAAATCGCAAGGAACATAGAAGTAAAGAGAATAATAGAGGGGGAAAAACGGAGAAGAATTGGGAAAGGGAAAATGTCTATTTCCCCAGTTGTGTAATGTACGCTGTTTATGTAGGTTTGTATAGCTCCTCTGTTGTATATTGTTTATTTTTATGTAGGTTTTACTGTATATTTTCCCAGTTGTATATTGTTTATTTTTATGTAGGTTTTACTGTATATTTTCCCAGTTGTATATTGTTTATTTTTATGTAGGTTTTACTGTATATTTTCCCAGTTGTATATTGTTTATTTTTATGTAGGTTTTACTGTATATTTTCCCAGTTGTATATTGTTTATTTTTATGTAGGTTTTACTGTATATTTTCCCAGTTGTATATTGTTTATTTTTATGTAGGTTTTACTGTATATTTTCCCAGTTGTATATTGTTTATTTTTATGTAGGTTTTATTGTATATTTTCCCAGTTGTATAGTGTATGAATAATGAGGAAGTAGAAAGCGTCTCATGGTGCCTAATAATATGAAGAGGAAGAGAAAAAAAAACAGTACTACGTGAAGAGAATATTGAACAAAGTCTAATACTTCCTTTTCTCCTCCCTTTTTCCCCTCTAATTCTCCTCCACTCCATTTTTCTCCCTCTTCTGCATGTCTCTCCTTCTACTCTTTCTCCTTGTCCCTCTCCCTCCCTCTCTTCTTTTCTCTTTGCTCCATTCTTATTTTGCTATATTTCTCTCTATCTTTTGCTTCTTTCCCTCTTTCCTTTCCCTACATTACCCCATTCATCTCTTCTCTGATTCTATCCTCTCTTCTTTTCTTTCTAGTGCAATCCATCTCTCTCTTTATCTTTTCCCCATCCCTATTATTATCCTTCCCAACTAATCTTTGTTTTATGCAGTTCGTTTCTCTTTTTCTTCTCCCTTCCCACACTTCTCTCTCATTTCATTTCTCTCCTTTTCACTCAAAGTAGCAAGTAGCTTACATTCTGTACTGGAAGAAATAAAAAAAATACAATAATATGTAAAAATATTTTATCGTTTCAGAACAGGAAGGAATAACCATTTGAAAACATGCATAGTCTGCAAAAACGTACATGGTTTTTTCACCAGTGTATTTGCATTGCTAGGTGTGGGTACTAGAGTGGAGTAGAGGTAACAGCTAACAGCAGCATCGGATACCCAAAGGAGAATTCAAGAATAGCTGAAAAGTGTGGATATAGGAGAGAGAGAGAGAGAGAGAGAGAGAGCGCGAAAGAGAGAGAGAGAGAGAGAGAGAAAATGGACCAATGACCAGTTACTGGGAAATGGAAGCACTGTCATGGGGACAGTCAGAATTCAGATTACCCCATTTCAAATTCAAACCTGAAACATCTCAAGGTTAATTTTTCTGCATAGGTAGGTAGACTTTGAATGATTTTCTTACGATTTTGGAATATTTTTTTCAACGATTTCAACTGCATAATAGTTATGGCTGGATTACACAAGCTCAGTAGACTGCCCGGCTACTGTCCTTATGTAATCTTCACTGGCGATGGCGTCCAATAACATTCCAGTCTAGTTAGTCGGTCAGCTTCGATTGGATTTGTAGCTGCACAGAACTCCATTGTCCAACTCCACTTTAATCTTACTGGATTCCAGTAAGATTCCAGTGAATCCCAAACTTAACCACTGAATCCAATCCTGGTCATATCCTCATAATATCTCTAAATTTTTCTGTATTGGATTACCCTCCTTGTTGATAAGGAGATGCTGGAGATGTTAGAGCTAGTTATAAAGAATGTGTCTTCCCAAATTCAACCACTGAATCCAATCCTGGTCATATCCTCAGAATATCTCTAAATTTTTCTGTATTGGATTACCCTCCTTGTTGATAAGGAGATGCTGGAGATGTTAGAGCTAGTTATAAAGAATGTGTCTTGGAGCAATGAAAAGAGCCCCAAACCTCTTCACAGAAAACCCTGCGATCTTACAACCACGTAGAAAATAACGTGATAATGGTTTGACCACGATATAACAACCTACATAAGTACCTACATGGACTAAGTACATAGAGAATATACATACACAAACCCCTTCACAGAAAACCCTGCGATCTTACAACCATGTAGAAAATAACGTGATAATGGTTTGACCACGATATAACAACCTACATAAGTACCTACATGGACTAAGTACATAGAGAATATACATATTATATTACATGGAATCATGGAAAGTACAGTGAAGATAAGGGAGGTACATAATGCATTTGGTGCATGTTATTTAGATGAGAGATAAATAAATGTAACTTATGGGAATCGAACGGGAAAAGATCCTTACATTTCCTGCTTCCTGAATTCGTTGCACCGTGATTTTTCATCCCTGGGTATTTGTTATCCATTGTTCTATTTACCCCTCCCTTCTCTCCCTCTTCTTTTTAGCTCTTTTTACCTCTTGTCTTCAAAATTTTCTTCCTCTCCTTTTCCTCCCTTTGTCCTTATCTTCTTCCCTACTCCCCTTGTTATTATTTCCCCTCAAAACTTCTCCCTCTACTGCTCTATCATGTCCCAAACTAATCTCTCCCTTTTGTCACCACATTCCTTCCTTTCCTAATACAAATTCCCCTGTCCTTTTCCTCTCACAAATTCCTCCTTCTTCCTTTTCCTCGCACAAATTCCTCCTTCTTCCTTTTCCTCACAGAAATCCAGACTATAATATTCCCTGCCAATTTCTTTCCTTCCATTTACTATTTCCCTTGGCTCCTACAGTCACTATCTATCCTCAATCCCCTAAGCCTTCCAAACAAAGAGCTTTCGAAGAGAGAATAAAAAGAAGGATAAGACAAGGAGAAAGAAGATAAGGAGGCAAACAGAGAAACGAAAAGAGGCGACAAAAAAGAAGACGACGACGAGCACGAGGAAAGAAAATGTGAAGGAAAAGAAGATAAAGAAGAAAACGAAGTAGAAGAAGAGTAGGAGGAAGAAAACGAAGAAGAAATAAATAAAGCTCAATATAAATCAGAATGACACGTTCGAAACCACAATTGGAAAAACCCCCTGGTGACTCAATTTGGCACTAGTTTTCAAGGTCATCTATTACTTTAAATTCTTCAAATGGAATTTCAACGAATAGAATTCTAAAGCCGCATCCATACTACATCGATCGATCTGGCGTATTAGGGACCTCGTAAGGCCCCTTTTCCGAGTAAGTTTTACATTTCACTGAATCTCTAGTTTATGCTGCTATTTATGGAGGTACCCTGCATAATGTATATTTTATGGTTTATGGCCCTTCTTTCCAACTACTCCTCATTACGTTATTGGTTTTTGTGTTCCAGGTCTTCACTTCCACGTGGTTGGGGAGGGGGTCATCAGGGTCAGTGGACAAAGGACAGAGCGAGTGTATGACAGAGAGAACTATATTGACTTCCGGATGAGACTGCTAGGAGAACCAGGTGAGCGTAAGTTATCATTTTGCCGGACTATATTTTCCGCAATGCCGCATGTCACTACCACCACATTATTATTGCCGCTGCAAGGCCAAACCAATAGTTGTACTGGTAGTTCCGTGAGTTGTAGATCTCACTCCGAAAAGGAGCCATTTCTTTGCCCTCAAAAATCAAATTGGGGCCGACCTATTATTTATTTTCAATGAATTCTGACAAACCGTTTGAGTATTGATACTAAACATCCAAAATTCCGTAGGCATCATACAAGTTTTCTGGTGAAGCTGAGACTCTTCAATATGTTTCAAAATGAACGCCAAACTTTTTTAATAAAACTCCATGTTTTGGCATACCAGGATACCAAACACTAGGCACCAGCTCAAACATAATATTATGTAGGCAGGTAGGCATCTAGATAGGTACAGATGGGTGGGTGAAAATATGACTGCCCATTATTTTAACTCTTGATTACCACCGTGAAACTAGAAAGTAAAAAAAAAAAAAAAAAAAAAAAAATAGCGAGCCCCTACCATCCTGGGTGTCTAGGGAAATCATAATACTCTGAAATTTTCGCCGAAAAAAAGTCCGGCTTTATAGCAGCAATGACCTCATGCAAAACTTTGAGCTTGAAAATAATGATAGGTCTCCCAAGGGTGTTGGAAAGGTTGAAAGCAGGATTTTGCTAATCAAAAATCCTAGGTTAACGCTTTAATTGCTACCCCGAACGCCTTCTACTGAAATTTGGGCTCTGAACTTTTTACAAAATTCACACCTGCAGGCTAACAGTCATAATCATAACATGACCTATTATTTGCTTATAGTGGCTTGAAAGACGGCGCGGCGTTGCAAAATTAAACAAAACTAATAATACTCTTCGTGGTAACAACTGAAACAAGTTTGCACAATCGGCAACATTCCCCTCCGACCCATATTAAAATTTGGTCCGAAAATCTGATTCAAATCACAACAACTGAAATATAGCTACTATCGTCCTTTAGATTCTTTAGAAAAATGTACAAAATATATTAGTAGGTACCCTACCTAACTATTCACAGGTAAATTATCCTATTTCGTAGTGAGTTCTATCAGTTCACTGAACCACTAGTCTAGAGTGGCTTGAAAGACGGCGCGGCGTTGCAAAATTAAACAAAACTAATAATACTCTTCGTGGTAACAACTGAAAAAAGTTTGCACAATTGGCAACATTCCCCTCCGACCCGTATTGAAATTTGGTCCGAAATTCTGATTCAAATCCCAACAACTGAAATATAGCTACTATTGTCCTTTAGAAAACTGTACAAAATTTGTTAGTAGGTACCCTACCTAACTATTCACAGGTAAATTATCCTATTTCGTAGTGAGTTCTATCAGTTCACTGAACCACTAGTCTAGTGGGAGGCAAAAACCGCTCTACTAAAGGCATTTCCGTGCAAGCCTATTATAGTTAGCTTGGATGGTAGCGCGTCTGCCTTGAGTTAATTTTCAAAGTTCCTTCGACCTACGAAACTTTCATGTTTTTCTACCTCGCTAATCAGCAGACTTTTGTTGTCAAAATCATGTTTTTATTAATTTGCCACAGGCTGTTTTAAAGCTATTAACTTCCCAAGGTTGCTAATGGAAAAGGCATATCAGGAAATGATGCAAAAGCTCTTCGAGCTGTGGAGATTGTCTTTGTAGTTTGTGAAGAGGTTTTAAAGGTTGGAGGAGGCCATACACCTTTACTTCTACAAAATTGTTGTATAGTTCTCTTGAAATGATTATTGCCTCTGGGTGAGAGAAATTTCAGTCGTTTTTGTGACACCAAATGTAAATTGATCATCAGTGTTTATTTTTGAACAAAGTAGGCTAAAATATTTTGGCCTTTATCAAGTTTGTTTGGTTGTCTTTTTCTTCTCCTCCATTACTCTCAAACGGTATTTTGTTAAAAATACTGATGAACCAGTTCAATTTTGATGGAATTTGACAACTTAACTTTCCTTTTTCGATTTCAGCAACCATTTGACTGCGAGATCGAGCACAAGCTAGGCGTGGCTTGTGTATCATCAGGGCCGGTCTTGTCTTCAAAAAGGCATATCCGTTATGCATGAGAGACATAACTTTTCTCAACAAGCTAATAAACAATCCTTTCCTTTCCACCCCAAAGCCATTTTCAAGGTTGTCTCTTCAGATAGAGCTCTATCTTCTCCCACGTTACACATTACTTGGTGCAGTAACAAATAGAAACCCATTTGTCAGAACGACAGTAATTCCGAAACTGTGTAGCTGTAGAGTTCAGCCAAGATTTTCCCATCCGAGTATAGGATGAAGTTGAGAGACAGGAAAAGGAGGAGGAGGAGGAGGAGGCTTCAAAAAGGCATATCCGTTATGCATGAGAGACATAACTTTTCTCAACAAGCTAATAAACAATCCTTTCCTTCCCACCCCAAAGCCATTTTCAAGGTTGTCTGTTTAGATAGAGCTCTATCTTCTCCCACATTACACATTACTTGGTGCAGTTACAAATAGAAACCCATTTGTCAGAACGACAGTAATTCCGAAAGCTGTGTAGCTGTAGAGTTCAGCCAAGATTTTCCCATCCGAGTATAGGATGAAGTTGAGAGACAGGAAAAGGAGGAGGAGAAAAAAAGAAAGAGGTAACAGCTAACAGCAGCATCGGATACCCAAAGGAGAATTCTAGAATAGCTGAAAAGTGTGGATAGGTCTACGGAGAGAGAGAGAGAGAGAGAGAGAGAGAGAGAGAGAGAGAGAGAGAGAGAGAGAGAGAGAGAGAGAGAGAGAGAGTGTATGAATAATGAGGAAGTAGAAAGCGTCTCATGGTGCCTAATAATATGAAGAGGAAGAGAAAAAAAAACAGTACTACGTGAAGAGAATATTGAACAAAGTCTAATACTTCCTTTTCTCCTCCCTTTTTCCCCTCTAATTCTCCTCCTCCAAAAAAAAGAAAAAAGAGAAGATGAACGAAAAGGGAGGGGAGGAGAAAGAAGATCAAGAGAAGGAAGTAGGAGGAATAAGGTGAAAAGGAGGAGGAGGATTACAAGGTGATAGGAGAAAGAAGGAGAAAAGTAATTGGAGTAGGAGAAAAAGGAGAACTAGAAAAAGTCCAAGGAAAATGAGAATAGGTGAAGAGGAGAGAAAAAAAAGAGGAAGAGAAAGGGAAATGGAAGAAGAGAGAATATGTAGGGTAAGGAGTGAGAAGCTAGCACTTTGTATAGGAAAAAGAGAAAAATGAGGAGGAGAGAAAAATAATAAAGAGGGATAATCATAGTAAAGGTGAAGGTAAAGGTAGACTACAAGAGAAAAGAGAAAGGATGTGAATCTGTTAGCAGAGGAAAAGAAGGAAGAGACAGAGGACGAAAAGAAGAAGAAGAAAGAGGAGAAGAAGAAGGAGCAGGTGTTGGGAAAGAAAGGAAGAAGAGGAGAAGAAAAAGCACATAGAAGTAGTTGAGCTGTAAAAAAGGAAGAAGATGAAAAAGAGCTGGAAAAAGAAGAACAGAAAGAAGGGAGGTACGAGGAAAAGAAGGAAGAAGAAGAGGACGAGAAGAAGGAGCTAAAGTTGGGAAAAGAAAGGAAGAGGAGGAAAAGTGGAAGAAGTAGAGCTGCAAAAGAAGGACTGAAAGAAGAGAGGTATGATTATGGAGATGAAGTTAGGATAAGGATTTGAAAAGAGATACGAGGAGGAGGAGAAGGAGGAAGAGGAGGAGAAGGATAACAAACTACTTCACAATTGCTACCTGTATAGCTATTACAGGGGTAGAGCACAGCTTAAACATGATCTCTGCCATAATATTATGCGAGATCCTTTTCCTTTTGTATAAATCCTAAACATTTTTATGCAACAATATACAAATTTTATACATGCTGTAGCAGTGGTGGTTCTAAAAATGTTCCTCACGACCAACACAATTTTCTTTATTCTTCCTTCCTTTCTTTCAGTTTACAGTAGTCTATACAGACTCGTATATTGTGTCATTTGTGACTATGTTCACTATCAAGGGATTACTAAAAACTACTAATACAAGCCCTTTAGAAAAGGAAAACCAACTCCTTAGTCCGCAGTATAAGTACTTTAATAGAAATGCAATAAATATCTCAAAATAGACTAGCGATGAAGAATTTTATCAATAGAAGGATAATATTCGCATGAGTTGCAATACGTTATCCATTCTTATGGAAGCTAAAACCTAATATTGGATCCACTTTCTATTTTCCCGTTTATCATTGACGAAATTTTGATTGACATTAAGTACCTACATGAGAAGAGACCGTAGGAAACAGACGTAGTGTTCCTTTCAGTTCAATAGTAGGAAACTAAGACTGACTAGTAATGACTGTTTTATAGCTGGATTAACAAGTCTAGCAAATCTAGACTTGTTTATCATGGGGGCACGGTTGGTCCAGTGGTAACGCGCTTGCTTGCCATGCAGAAGGTCCCGGGTTCGAATCCCACCATCGATAAAAATTTATCTATGCATTCAGGAAAGGTAATAATCTCAAAATTGTACCAACAGTGTAAAACACAATATTATTTAATGTGGAAATACATTATAGGGAGATACACCAAAAATTGTGGGTATGCACACAAGTCTTCTTTTCCCCTACATAAAAAAACCACTTGGGATTTGATCCAGGGGCAGACTAGTTTCGGACTTATTAGTCCTCTTCAGCTAACCATAGCCCGTTCTGTAACCTCAGATTTTGCCTAGTAAATTTAATACTTTTCCTTCAGTTTCACTAAGTCAGAGCACGCTCTTTCAATAACGTAATCGTATTTTTAATCGTACGTCTACCCTGAGAATTCATTCAACGTGCCTTACATGGATTGTGGTACAACACAAGTCATAACACAAACTTATTACTTTGGCTTAGGTACATGATCCTCCACACCTTCTGGGTTTACTTTTCTCTCCCTACTTTAATCCTCCACTTCTCCCATCCTATTCTCCTACATTAGCTTACTGCCCTATACTTTGTTTCATACCTTCCCTTCTTCTTTTTCTTCTTCTTCTTCTTCTTCCCCTTTGTTTTCTCTTACAGCCGCCAGGTTTCCCTCTATTGGCTCACTTTTTCCTCTTACACACCTTCCCAAATGCATTCCTTCTTCTCTTCTATCTCGTCCCTAAATTCCATCTTTCCTTCTCCTCCTACATGCCTCCCTTTTCTCCTCCATTCCTTCCCTCCAGCATTTCATTTTCGGGACGGTATTATTAAACCCACAAAACATTATCCGTACCCGAAACACAGATACACGATTTAAAAAAAAAAGTAAAATGTTCCATGTGTGTCTAGAAAAGTAAAGGAAAGAGCGCAGAAGAGGAGTAGAGAGAGAAAAAGGAGAAAGATAGAGAGGAAATAGAGAAATAGATAACTAAAAAAAAAGAGAGAAAGAGAAAGGAAAAAAGATAGAGAGAGCGCATATTGTTCGTCCGTTTTCCTTGCAGGATAAACTATTGAAACCAGCGAGCGAAAGATAAAAAGAAGTAATGAGAATGAATGGGGGACAATAAATGAGCGTGTATATTAGATGTTACCAGATAGCAAAGGGATGATAATAGTGCATCATAAATAAAGGATAAATCTGGGCCCTTTGAGTCCCGAGGGAACGGAGAAAATCTGGAGGAGTGATTAGAGTGAGACTTCGAAATCTGAGTAGAAAACTTTTTGTAGCCGAAAAACCCTCTATAAAACAACTTTCGGCGTATTTTGACGGTTTTTCGGCCACAAAAAGTTCTCAACTGAGATCTGGTCCCTTTGGGCATCTAGGTCTATTGGTAACAGAATATTGTAAAAACATGTTTTTCAAAGTAATCCAGACAGAGCTTATTGATTTATCTACCTGGTGCACAACTGGTCTTTGTGGTGTGTAAAGAATGAGAATGTTAGTATTACCTATGTATGTAAAGTCAATTTACTCCTTTGTGCAAAAAGTCGACTCGTAACAATAATAATTTATATTACAAGTTTTTGCCCCTTCTCTTTTTCCTTGTCCTCGCACCCTTGTCCTATACGGAAAAAGTTTCAGATAAAATTTGAGGGGTAGAGAGGGAGAGTTTTTGGAGAAGGAAAATTTTCCGGATTTTGTCCTGTAGCAAGTACCATGTCGTATTTTGTAACACTGGTTGAAAAGTAGGCACTAGGCATCGCATGGATGTTAACATTGTAAACACATTCTTATCGTTCCGAAAGCGAAGGAAGACAGGGTAGGAGAAAGCCAGCCGTTCCGAGAACAAACGTCATCAGGATAAAGTTTCCCCCGTACGGTAATAAATATACTCAGCATAATGTAAAAATTAGATAAATTAATGTAGTTTTGTGTTGTAGGTATTTCTATTGTGTGTTTTTCTTTTTATTTTTGCGTCTGAACTCTCTTTTTTCATCACCTACTTTCTATACAAGTTTTTTTCCTACCAATTTTATAGGCGGGGACCTCAAACTTTTAATCATTGGCAGTGACCGTTTTTACTCTTTTTAGAGGGAAATAATTAACATTATAATTTGAACTCAGCCCTAAATTTCCTCGACTGGTAGACCTGAGACTTGACCTCTACCAAGTAATAATTTTCCAACAAACAATTCCCGAACTTTCCCAACAAAGTTTTGTTTGGTCCGCCACAAGCCAGGAGACGGGATTTTTTTTTTTTTTTTTTTTTTTTATTTTTCCCCCAAACGAAATCCAAAACCTGTTCCTATACATCTCCTTTTCTCCTATCAGGTAACGTGGGGATAAGTACCTATACTACCAGTACAATTGTGTACCTACCTATATCCACATATCCACCCCTCTACGTGGATACTCGAAAGTGTTTGGACAGTATTAAGCAGAACAGAACCATACATAAGGCAATTCCCCTCTATGGTTGGTTCTTTTCTGCTAATCACGAATCGAAGGTCAAACATTTCTGCGAGTTTTACTAAAGGTTGCTATTGATTTGTGTCGAAATCTTTGTCGTTTTTCCCCTTAACATTTACGGTTCCCCTTTTTTCTTCAAAGGGATGTGTGAAAATGTCTGGAATTTACGGGACTACGGGATTAGATGAGAGGTACATATGTAAGTCTGCAAAGCTGAAAACTTTAAGGGAGAGGAAGGAGAAGAAGAAGATGAAGAAGAAGAAGATGTAAAAGAAGAAGAAGATGATGAAGAAGAAGATGATGATGAAGAAGAAGATGAAGAAGAAGAAGATGAAGATGAAGAAGAAGATGAAGAAGAGCGATGTAGCAAAGCCCGGATCGAAAGAGAGAAAAAAAAAAGACGACAGATAAGGAAAGAGAGGGGAATCAAAATAGTGGAAGAGAAGAGAAGAAAGAGATTAAAAGGAGGGTAATGTTGATGTTGAAAGAAGAATGTGATGGAAAAAAGTTCGTGCTCAATGAATCAAAGACAAAGGACACTATCTACAGGGTATCCTCGAATCTGGGAGATAAGAATTTATCTTCGCATGAAAGTACATACCTATTTCATAAAGTTATGTAATCAGAAAATTCCCTTTTGTCTGTTGTGTTAGTTTTTTTTTTTTTTTTTTTTTTTCAGCCGACTTTTACTAAAAGTGAACAACTAGGTATTCAATAGTGTTGTTCTGTGCAAATAAAATAAACCAAATGAGAAAGAGAGAGAGGGAGTGAGGAAGAGAGAGAGGGAGAGAGAAAGAGAGAGAGAAAATCATGTTTAAACTTGGAGCTCATTTAGTTCGTTCAATTAGTGTTGTATATATTAGCACTTCACACCCTGTATAATAATATGTAGAGGACACCAAGCTATTTTACATTCCAATTAAAACTTTATGCAATACTGGGGACAGTTGGCTTTTTTTGTCCTCACTAGAAAAAAGGAGACAAACAGAATGAATAGCAAGTAAAAAAAAGAGTAGACAAATTCCTTCAACATACAAAGAACCACTGACCTTAAACCTAGGGTGAGCAACCACAAAAAAAGGCCGGCCAAAAATTTAAATAAAAAAGTTCAAAGGTCTAGATTTCCCTCGCCCTTCTACATATCTAGGGGCAATAGTGAATACAACCGCCTATTTCCATATACAAAGCTGTAAAACACGAGGAAAATCCTTTTCATCTTCTGACCACCAGCCCCAACCTCAAGCTCCTAAGGATGCATTAAAAAGAAGAAAATGAGAAAAAAAAGAGGAGAATGGGATTTTAAATGGTAATTTTTGGTATGGGGAAAAAATATCCTGTCCCTTTCCTCATACCTCATTTTCTTTGTAATTAGAAGCAGAGACGAGAGCGAGGAACCTAATTAAAAAAATCTGAAATTCTCACCGAAAAAAAGTCCAACCTTATAGCAGCAATGGCCTCATGCAAAACTTTGAGCTTGAAAATAATGATAGGTCTCCCAAGAGTGTTGGAAAGGTTGAAGGCAGGATTTTGCTAATCAAAAATCTAGGTTAACGCTTTAATTGCTACCCCGAACGCCTTCTACTGAAATTTGGGCTCTGAACTTTTTACAAAATTCACACCTCCAGGCTAACAGTCATAATCATAACATGACCTATTATTTGCTTTTTTATTGTATATTTTCCCAGTTGTATATTGTTTATTTTTATGTAGGTTTTATTGTATATTTTCCCAGTTGTATATTGTTTATTTTTATGTAGGTTTTATTGTATATTTTCCCAGTTGTATATTGTTTATTTTTATGTAGGTTTTATTGTATATTTTCCCAGTTGTATATTGTTTATTTTTATGTAGGTTTTATTGTATATTTTCCCAGTTGTATATTGTTTATTTTTATGTAGGTTTTATTGTATATTTTCCCAGTTGTATATTGTTTATTTTTATGTAGGTTTTATTGTATATTTTCCCAGTTGTATATTGTTTATTTTTATGTAGGTTTTATTGTATATTTTCCCAGTTGTATATTGTTTATTTTTATGTAGGTTTTATTGTATATTTTCCCAGTTGTATATTGTTTATTTTTATGTAGGTTTTATTGTATATTTTCCCAGTTGTATATTGTTTATTTTTATGTAGGTTTTATTGTATATTTTCCCAGTTGTATATTGTTTATTTTTATGTAGGTTTTATTGTATATTTTCCCAGTTGTATATTGTTTATTTTTATGTAGGTTTTATTGTATATTTTCCCAGTTGTATATTGTTTATTTTTATGTAGGTTTTATTGTATATTTTCCCAGTTGTATATTGTTTATTTTTATGTAGGTTTTATTGTATATTTTCCCAGTTGTATATTGTTTATTTTTATGTAGGTTTTACTGTATATTTTCCCAGTTGTATATTGTTTATTTTTATGTAGGTTTTACTGTATATTTTCCCAGTTGTATATTGTTTATTTTTATGTAGGTTTTATTGTATATTTTCCCAGTTGTATATTGTTTATTTTTATGTAGGTTTTATTGTATATTTTCCCAGTTGTATATTGTTTATTTTTATGTAGGTTTTATTGTATATTTTCCCAGTTGTATATTGTTTATTTTTATGTAGGTTTTATTGTATATTTTCCCAGTTGTATATTGTTTATTTTTATGTAGGTTTTATTGTATATTTTCCCAGTTGTATATTGTTTATTTTTATGTAGGTTTTATTGTATATTTTCCCAGTTGTATAGTGTATGAATAATGAGGAAGTAGAAAGCGTCTCATGGTGCCTAATAATATGAAGAGGAAGAGAAAAAACAGTACTACGTGAAGAGAATATTGAACAAAGTCTAATACTTCCTTTTCTCCTCCCTTTTTCCCCTCTAATTCTCCTCCTCCATTCCATTTTCTCCCTCCTCTGTCTCTCCTTCTACTCTTTCTCCTTGTCCCTCTCCCTCCCTCTCTCTTTTTCTCTTTGCTCCATTCTTATTTTGCTATATTTCTCTCTATCTTTTGCTTCTTTCCCTCTTTCCTTTCCCTACATAACACCATTCATCTCTTCTCTGATTCTATCCTCTCTTCCTTTCTTTCTAGTGCAATCCATCTCTCTCTTTATCTTTTCCCAATCCCTATTACTATCCTTCCCAGCTAATCTTTGTTTTATGCAGTTCGTTTCTCTTTTTCTTCTCCCTTCCCACACTTCTCTCTCATTTCATTTCTCTCCTTTTCACTCAAATTCTTTTCAATATTCCCTCCCTTCTCTCCCTCTTCTTTTTAACTCTCTTTACCCCTTCTCTTCAAAATGTTCTTCCTCTCCCTCTCCTACCTTTGTCCTTATCTTCTTCCCTACTCCCCTTGTTATTATTTCCCCTCAAAACTTCTCCCTCTACTGTTCTGTCATGTCCCAAACTAATCTCTCCCTTTTATCACCACATTCCTTCCTTTCCTAATACAAATTCCCCTGTCCTTTTCCTCTCACAAATTTCTCCTTCTTCCTTTTCCTCGCACAAATTCCTCCTTCTTCCTTTTCCTCACACAAATCCAGACTATAATATTCCCTGCCAATTTCTTTCCTTCCATTTACTATTTCCCTTGGCTCCTACAGTCACTATCTATCCTCAATCCGAGGAGGAGAAAAAAAGAAAAGAGAGAAGATGAACGAAAAGGGAGGGGAGGAGAAAGAAGATCAAGAGAAGGAAGTAGGAGGAATAAGGTGAAAAGGAGGAGGAGGATTACAAGGTGATAGGAGAAAGAAGGAGAAAAGTAATTGGAGTAGGAGAAAAAGGAGAACTAGAAAAAGTCCAAGGAAAATGAGAATAGGTGAAGAGGAGAGAAAAAAGGAGAACTAGAAAAAATCCAAGAAAAATAAGAATAGGTGAAAAGGAGAGAAAAAAGGAGGAAGAGAAAGGGAAATGGAAGAAGAGAGAATATGTAGGGTAAGGAGTGAGAAGCTAGCACTTTGTATAGGAAAAAGAGAAAAATGAGGAGGAGAGAAAAATAATAGAGAGGGATAATCATAGTAAAGGTGAAGGTAAAGGTAGACTACAAGAGAAAAGATGTGGATCTGTTAGCAGGGGAAAAGAGGAAGAGACAGAGGAGGAAAAGAAGAAGAAGAAGAAGAAGAAGAAGAAGAAGAAGAAGAAGAAGGTGTTGGGAAAGAAAGGAAGAGGAGGAGAAGGAAAAGCACATAGAAGTAGTTGAGCTGTAAAAAAGGAAGAAGATGAAAAAGAGCTAGAAAAAGAAGAACAGAAAGAAGGGAGGTACGAGGAAAAGAAAGAAGAAAAAGAGGACAAGAAGAAGGAGTTAAAGTTGGGAAAAGAAAGGAAGAGGAGGAGAAGGAAAAGTGGAAGAAATAGAGCTGCAAAAAGAAGGACTGAAAGAAGAGAGGTATGATTATGGAGATGAAGCTAGGATAAGGATTTGAAAAGAGATACGAGGAGGAGGAGAAGGAGGAGGAGAAGGATAACAAACTACTTCACAATTGCTACCTGTATAGCTATTACAGGGGTAGAGCACAGCTTAAACATGATCTCTGCCATAATATTATGCGAGATCCTTTTCCTTTTGTATAAATCCTAAACATTTTTATGCAACAATATACAAATTTTATACATGCTGTAGCAGTGGTGGTTCTAAAAATGTTCCTCACGACCAACACAATTTTCTTTATTTCTTCCTTCCTTTCTTTCAGTTTACAATAGTCTATACAGACTCGTATACTGTGTCATTTGTGACTATGTTCACTATCAAGGGATTACTAAAAACTACTAATTCAAGCCCTTTAGAAAAGGAAAACCAACTCCTTAGTCCGCAGTATAAGTACTTTAATAGAAATGCAATAAATATCTCAAAATAGACTAGCAAGTATGGCAAGTAGCTTACATTCTGTACTGGAAGAAATATAAAAAATACAATAATATGTAAAAATATTTTATCGTTTCAGAGCAGGAAGGAATAACCATTTGAAAACATGCATAGTCTGCAAAAACGTACATGGTTTTTTCACCAGTGTATTTGCATTGCTAGGTGTGGGTACTAGAGTGGAGTAGAGGTAACAGCTAACAGCAGCATCGGATACCCAAAGGAGAATTCAAGAATAGCTGAAAAGTGTGGATATAGGAGAGAGAGAGAGAGAGAGAGAGAGAGCGCGAAAGAGAGAGAGAGAGAGAGAGAGAAAATGGACCAATGACCAGTTACTGGGAAATGGAAGCACTGTCATGGGGACAGTCAGAATTCAGATTACCCCATTTCAAATTCAAACCTGAAACATCTCAAGGTTAATTTTTCTGCATAGGTAGGTAGACTTTGAATGATTTTCTTACGATTTTGGAATATTTTTTTCAACGATTTCAACTGCATAATAGTTATGGCTGGATTACACAAGCTCAGTAGACTGCCCGGCTACTGTCCTTATGTAATCTTCACTGGCGATGGCGTCCAATAACATTCCAGTCTAGTTAGTCGGTCAGCTTCGATTGGATTTGTAGCTGCACAGAACTCCATTGTCCAACTCCACTTTAATCTTACTGGATTCCAGTAAGATTCCAGTGATTCCCAAATTCAACCACTGAATCCAATCCTGGTCATATCCTCAGAATATCTCTAAATTTTTCTGTATTGGATTACCCTCCTTGTTGATAAGGAGATGCTGGAGATGTTAGAGCTAGTTATAAAGAATGTGTCTTGGAGCAATGAAAAGAGCCACAAACCCCTTCACAGAAAACCCTGCGATCTTACAACCATGTAGAAAATAACGTGATAATGGTTTGACCACGATATAACAACCTACATAAGTACCTACATGGACTAAGTACATAGAGAATATACATATTATATTACATGGAATCATGGAAAGTACAGTGAAGATAAGGGAGGTACATAATGCATTTGGTGCATGTTATTTAGATGAGAGATAAATAAATGTAACTTATGGGAATCGAACGGGAAAAGATCCTTACATTTCCTGCTTCCTGAATTCGTTGCACCGTGATTTTTCATCCCTGGGTATTTGTTATCCATTGTTCTATTTATAGTGAATACGGGCTGAATTATGTATTCGGTATTTGGACTACCTGAGTAAAAAAATAATAATAATAATAATAATAATAATAATAATAATAAGAATAACAATAAATAAAATTTATTATGTGTCATCTGAAGAGGCAATCCTGTGTCTGTTGACAAACCTGTCCATTATTGAATGACCGATTGAAGAAACTTCAGTCGACTAAAAAGACATTCCGATTCTGACGTGACTTTGCAAAGATTCATCTTGAAGAGAACACCAGTAACCTATACTCTTACTCTTAGTATAACTTACTGGTCTTCTTCTTTGCATAGGATTCACAAGACAATTTTGTTGATGTCCAAAAAAAAAAAAAAATGTGAAAAGGCTCTACTTCACCATGAACACCCTCCTCCTAAAAGTTAGGCCTTAGCTTGGAGATATAATATGTATTATAACCCTTGAATATACACTAAAGATAATTATCAAAATTCATCAAAATAAGTGACTCATATCTGCTTTTCCGATCCACCAGGTCAAGCTCCCGTCCTCCTATCGCCAGGAATTCACAGTTTCCCGTTCAAACTAGGCTTGCCTCTGGGTCTGCCTTCGACATTCCTAGGTAAACATGGCTGGGTGCAGTGACATTCTGATTCTGACGTGACTTTGCAAAGATTCATGTTGAAAAGAAGAACACCAGTAACCTATACTCTTACTCTTAGTATAACTTACTGGTCTTCTTCTTTGCATAGGATTCACTAAGTGATTTTGTTGATGTCCAAAAAAGATGTGAAAAGGCTCTACTTTACCATAAACACCCTCCTCCTAAAAGTTAGACCTTAGCTTGGAGATGTAATATGGATTGTAACCCTTGAATATACACTAAAGTTATTTATCAAAATTCATCAAAATAAGTGACTCATATCTGCTTTTCCGATCCACCAGGTCAAGCTCCCGTCCTCCTGTCGCCAGGAATTCACAGTTTCCCGTTCAAACTAGGCTTGCCTCTGGGTCTGCCTTCGACATTCCTAGGTAAACATGGCTGGGTGCAGTACTTCTGTAAGGCGGCTCTGCGAGAACCCACGGGATACACGCACAAAAACCAACAGGTGTTCATCATCATGAGCCCCATTGATCTCAACCTTGAGCCGCCCATTTTGTCGGTAAGTCAATCTACTTTTTATGAGAACTGGGCGGGCATATCTCAAGTGGGAATATGGATTTGATCAACATTCTTCATGAATATCTGTCCCAGTTGAGAAGAGATAAAACGTAGGACTCGTCTGGCAGGCTCGTTTTTTAGTCCAAGTGGCAGCATTAGTGGAATTTTGTAAAAAAAAAAAAAAAAAAAAAAAAAAAAAAAAAAAATTTAACGGATACACGCACAAAAACCAACAGGTGTTCATCATCATGAGCCCCATTGATCTCAACCTTGAGCCGCCCATTTTGTCGGTAAGTCAATCTACTTTTTATGAGAACTGGGCGGGCATATCTCAAGTGGGAATATGGATTTGATCAACATTCTTCATGAATATCTGGCCCAGTTGAGAAGAGATAAAACGTAGGACTCGTCTGGCAGGCTCATTTTTCAGTCCAAGTGGCAGCATTCAAATTCCAAAGTGGAATTTTGTAAAAAAAAAAAAAAAAAAAAAAAAAAAAAAAAAAAAAAAATTCTTCTTTTCAAGATGAATCTTTGCAAAGTCACGTCAGAATCAGAATGTTTTTCTCCGAAATTTTCCAAATTTTCATAAATAGGCCTTGTTCCATGTAATGGAACTAATAAAGACAGGTTAATTTTCAAAGTTCCTTCGACTTACGAAACTTTCATGTTTTTCTCCCTCGCTAATCAGCAGACTTTTGCTGTCAAAATCATGTTTTTATTAATTTGCCACAGGCTGTTTTAAAGCTATTAACTTCCCAAGGTTGCTAATGAAAAAGGCATATCAGGAAATGATGCAAAAGCTCTTCGAGCTGTGGAGATTGTCTTTGTTGTTTGTGAAGAGGTTTTGGAGGTTGGAGGAGGCCATACACCTTTACTTCTACAATATTGTTGTATAGTTCTCTTGAAATGATTATTGCCTCTGGGTGAGAGAAATTTCAGTCGTTTTTGTGACACCAAATGTATGTTGATCATCAGTGTTTATTTCTGAACAAAGTAGGCTAAAATATTTTGGCCTTTACCAAATTTGTTTGGTTGTCTTTTTCTTCTTCACCCATTACTCTCAAACGGTATTTTGTTAAAAATACTGATGAACCAGTTCGATTTTGATGGAATTTAACAACTTTCCTTTTTCGATTTCAGCAACCATTTGACTGCGAGATCGAGCACAAGCTAGGCGTGGCTTGTGTATCATCAGGTCCAGTCTTGTGTCGTGTATCATTGGACAGGGGCGGATACGTACCAGGGGAGACGATCATAATTAACGCCACCGTGTACAACAGAAGTAAAATCACCGTGAAGTCAACAAAAGCCGCTTTGACGGAGGTAAGAATACAAAAAGAAGCTTGTTATCGTTGAAATTTTGAAGTCAATGCCAACAAAGCCGTCAAAATCAACAAAAAGCGCATTAACTGAGGTAAGAGTACAAAAAATAACTTGTTATTCTTCTAACCTTTATGTCAAAGACTCGGTATTCTGAAAACCTAAAACTTAATTAATCTTTTATAAGTTCAAGTTCCAAATTTCCAATGCAAAAGTAGAATTTGCAACAAGAAAATGGCAAAGCAATAGTTGACTTTGGGTTGGGCAACAAGGAAGTCAATTTTCTGGACCACAGCAGCAATAATTTCAGAAGGAACAAAATATTCCAATGGTACCTATCTATCTATGCATTCAGGAAAGGTAATAATCTCAAAATTGTACCAACAGTGTAAAACACAATATTATTTAATGTGGAAATACATTATAGGGAGATACACCAAAAATTGTGGGTATGCACACAAGTCTTCTTTTCCCCTACATAAAAAAACCACTTGGGATTTGATCCAGGGGCAGACTAGTTTCGGACTTATTAGTCCTCTTCAGCTAACCATAGCCCGTTCTGTAACCTCAGATTTTGCCTAGTAAATTTAATACTTTTCCTTCAGTTTCACTAAGTCAGAGCACGCTCTTTCAATAACGTAATCGTATTTTTAATCGTACGTCTACCCTGAGAATTCATTCAACGTGCCTTACATGGATTGTGGTACAACACAAGTCATAACACAAACTTATTACTTTGGCTTAGGTACATGATCCTCCACACCTTCTGGGTTTACTTTTCTCTCCCTACTTTAATCCTCCACTTCTCCCATCCTATTCTCCTACATTAGCTTACTGCCCTATACTTTGTTTCATACCTTCCCTTCTTCTTTTTCTTCTTCTTCTTCTTCTTCCCCTTTGTTTTCTCTTACAGCCGCCAGGTTTCCCTCTATTGGCTCACTTTTTCCTCTTACACACCTTCCCAAATGCATTCCTTCTTCTCTTCTATCTCGTCCCTAAATTCCATCTTTCCTTCTCCTCCTACATGCCTCCCTTTTCTCCTCCATTCCTTCCCTCCAGCATTTCATTTTCGGGACGGTATTATTAAACCCACAAAACATTATCCGTACCCGAAACACAGAATATGAAAAAAAACAAAAAGTCGACTCGTAACAATAATAATTTATATTACAAGTTTTTGCCCCTTCTCCTTTTCCTTGTCCTCGCCCCCTTGTCCTATACGAAAAAAGTTTCAGATAAAATTTGAGGGGTAGAGAGGGAGTGTTTTTGGAGCAGGAAAATTTTCCATGAAATTTTCCGGATTTTGTCCTGTAGCAAGTACCATGCCGTATTTTTTAACACTGGTTGAAAAGTAGGCACTAGGCATCGCATTGATGTAAACATTGTAAACACATTCTTATTCTTACAATCTTATCGTTCCGAAGGCGAAGGAAGACAGGGTAGGAGAAAGCCAGCCGTTCCGAGAATAAACCTCATCAGTTTAGGATAAAGTTTCCCCGTACGGTAATCGAATATACAGTCCACTTCAACTGGGAAGTCCGATGACCTTTGGGTGCGCACTCGTCAAGAAATAGCTCGTTGATCAACAAGTAAGCATGTGAATAGTTGATCTCATGGGATTTTTCACGCCGAATCGAATGGTGAAACTTTTAGAACTGTCCGACTTACAGTTGAGTTGCGGGTTTTCCCCTCCATGCGCTTCCATCGGATTTCCCAGTTGACGTGGACTGTACTCAGCATAGTGTAAAAGTTAGATAAATGTAGTTTTGTGTTGTAGGTATTTCTGTTGTGTGTTTTCGTAAGGAGTTTAGGCACATCCACTAGTCGTAATCACAGCAATTTTTCTTTTTATTTTATTTTATTTTCTTGCGTCTGACCTCTCTTTTTTCATCACCTACTTTCTATACAAGTTTTTCCCTACCAATTTTATAGGCGGGGACCTCAAACTTTTAATCATTGGCAGCAACCGTTTTTACTCTTTCTAGAAGGAAATAATTAACATTATCATTTGAACTCAGCCCTAAATTTCCTCGACTGGTAGACCTGAGACTTGACCTCTACCAAGTAATAATTTTCCAACAAACAATTCCCGAATTATTAGATGTTACCAGATAGCAAAGGGATGATAATAGTGCATCATAAATAAAGAATAAATCTGGGCCCTTTGAGTCCCGAGGGAACGGAGAAAATCTGGAGGAGTGATTAGAGTGAGACTTCGAAATCTGAGTAGAAAACTTTTTGTAGCCGAAAAAACATCTAAAAAACAATTTTTGGCGTGTTTTGACGGTTTTTCGGCCACAAAAAGTTCTCAACTGAGATCTGGGCCCTTTGGGCATCTAGGTCTATTGGTAATAGAATATTGTAAAAACATGTTTTTCAAAGTAATCCAGACAGAGCTTATTGATTTATCTACCATTGTACCTGGTGCACAACTGGTCTTTGTGGTGTGTAAAGAATGAGAATGTTAGTATTACCTATGTATGTAAAGTCAATTTACTCCTTTGTGGTGTTATCCCTTTAGCGTAGCAAATGATTCTATGTTGTATATTATTTCTGCTAAAAACTTGAATGGCAAATCTTCAGTGCACGAGGCCATTTTAATTTTCGAATTAAAATGGAATATTGCTTTTCGTCGAAGCGTTCCAAGTTCCAAGAATTCACGAAATCACCTTCCGAGAATTTCCATAACTCTTTTTTTTTTTTTTAAGAGGTTTGACAGAGGGAACTGTAACTGCTATGGTCTTATCGTCCCGAAATCGAGGAGAGAAGGAAGACAGGATAGGAGAAAGCCAGCCGTTTCCGAGAACGAACATTATCCCATCAGGATAAAATCCGCCCCGGGCGGGAATCGAACCCGCGGCCTAGCGCTTACAAGGCAGACGCACTACCAACTAAGCTAACTAGGCTGGCTTGCATAACTCTAATCCTCTATGTAGGTACGGTACGTAAGAGTACTTATAAGGAACATTACAGTGTTCGGAACCTAAAGGGATGTTCCGTGTAACATAACTTTCCTCTCCCCGACTATTATAGTCAATAAAGTTACGATTATTTATGATGTCCCTGCAATTTTCAGCGGATAAACCCTCGTCTGGATCTGGATAGGGTCTGGATATCCCCGCGGTCAATGTCAGTTATGTTAAATACCACCAGATAATCCGAGGATTATGAGTTATATCGACATTGGCAATGAGCAACGGTGACATTAATGTAGATGTTGATTTTGATGATGCTATCAAACGCGTGAAATATGGAGTCGTAAACTATTTGCTGGAACAAGATAAAAACAAGCGAAAATTAATAGTTTTATTATAAATTTATGAATATGTTTCATTAATACGACAAAAAACTAGAGGAGGAAGACATTTACATATGTGTAGGGTTCTCATTACTTCAGGGTGTGCAGGCAAAACAGAAATGGGCGTGGCCATTGAAATTGGAAGCAGACAACATGGAAATGGGCCTGGTCAATTAGTGGTTTGCTCCTAGAATGGATATCAAGGAAGGAGGAAAAGTCACGAGACCAGTCTCCTCTAGTAGGTATCAGTGCTGCATATCAGACCAAGAAGTAGTAACTTCATCTCACGTTAAGTTTGAGCAACGGGGTAGTAACTTCATCTCACAACGGAGAGTTAAGATTGAAGATACAAGTAATTTATTAAGATTCAATCACCTAATTTCCCATTATTTGTGTTAGATTTTAATTACCTACGTATTAATTCGTGGAAGATTAAATTCTCAAAGGATTATCCGGCGCTCTATTAATTCCCTCCTTGAAATACCGCCAGAATTGTTGTAAACGTGTACGAGTAAACGTTAAGAATATTGTAAGCTGTAAGCCATTAAGTTCAAAACCTTAGCTAAAATTTCCATGTAGGTTAATTTTCAAAGTTCCTTCGACTTACGAAACTTTCATGTTTTTCTCCCTCGCTAATCAGCAGACTTTTGCTGTCAAAATCATGTTTTTATTAATTTGCCACAGGCTGTTTTAAAGCTATTAACTTCCCAAGGTTGCTAATGAAAAAGGCATATCAGGAAATGATGCAAAAGCTCTTCGAGCTGTGGAGATTGTCTTTGTTGTTTGTGAAGAGGTTTTGGAGGTTGGAGGAGGCCATACACCTTTACTTCTACAATATTGTTGTATAGTTCTCTTGAAATGATTATTGCCTCTGGGTGAGAGAAATTTCAGTCGTTTTTGTGACACCAAATGTATGTTGATCATCAGTGTTTATTTCTGAACAAAGTAGGCTAAAATATTTTGGCCTTTACCAAATTTGTTTGGTTGTCTTTTTCTTCTTCACCCATTACTCTCAAACGGTATTTTGTTAAAAATACTGATGAACCAGTTCGATTTTGATGGAATTTAACAACTTTCCTTTTTCGATTTCAGCAACCATTTGACTGCGAGATCGAGCACAAGCTAGGCGTGGCTTGTGTATCATCAGGTCCAGTCTTGTGTCGTGTATCATTGGACAGGGGCGGATACGTACCAGGGGAGACGATCATAATTAACGCCACCGTGTACAACAGAAGTAAAATCACCGTGAAGTCAACAAAAGCCGCTTTGACTGAGGTAAGAATACAAAAAGAAGCTTGTTATCGTTGAAATCTTAATGCCAAGGTCAATAAAAGCCGCATTAACAGAGGTAAGAGTACAAAAAATAACATGTTATTCTTCTAACCTTAATGTCAAAGGCTCGGTATTCTGAAAACTTAATTAATTAATCTTTTATAAGTTCAAGTTCCAAATTTCCAATGCAAAAGTAGAATTTGCAACAAGAAAATGGCAAAGCAATAGTTGACTTGGAGGTAAGAATACAAAAAGAAGCTTGTTATCGTTGAAATTTTGAAGTCAATGCCAACAAAGCCGTCAAAATCAACAAAAAGCGCATTAACTGAGGTAAGAGTACAAAAAATAACTTGTTATTCTTCTAACCTTTATGTCAAAGACTCGGTATTCTGAAAACCTAAAACTTAATTAATCTTTTATAAGTTCAAGTTCCAAATTTCCAATGCAAAAGTAGAATTTGCAACAAGAAAATGGCAAAGCAATAGTTGACTTTGGGTTGGGCAACAAGGAAGTCAATTTTCTGGACCACAGCAGCAATAATTTCAGAAGGAACAAAATATTCCAATGGTACCTATCTATCTATGCATGTACTATTACTATATTTATATGGCTTTATGTACTTTGGAAAAATACTCCACTAGAGCCATTCGCCATTCGCGGTCAGACCGTCAGAACGTGTGTGGCGTACAAACCTAGGTCTCGAGCTTTTTCTGCCACACACTTTCCCACTCTTGAGTGATCATTCACTCATCACGCTGTCGATCGACCATACTGTATTCAGGCACACTCCATTTGTCAAGGATTTAGGTTAAGCTTGCTCTTGAGATCAATTTAATTTGAAAGAAAAAAAAAAAAAAAAGATTTACTAATGAAATAAATAATTGATTCCTGCTTCAGACGATCCAATACCTCGCCAGGAACAAGGTTCTGGAATCTGAGACTCGGGAACTGGCCTCTCTTACCCGGGGCAAAATCAAACCAGGCGAACGAGATGATTGGACCAATCAGCAGCTCTATGTACCGCCCCTCCCACCTACCAACCTGAGAGGATGCCATCTGATCAAAATACAGTACGACGTCTTCGTAAGTATGCCAAAGGCCAAAGTTACCCCTCCCACCTACCAACCTGAGAGGATGCCATCTGATCAAAATACAGTACGACGTCTTCGTAAGTATGCCAAAAGGCCAAAGTTGTTGAATAAAGTATGCCAAAGACCAAAGTATGCCAAAGATCAAAGTTTTTCACTAAAGTATGCCAAAGACCATATTTTTTGATTATTAAGGCTGCCAAAGACCAAAGTTTTTGACTAAAGTATGCCAAGGACCCAAGTTTTTGAAAAGTATGCCAAGGACCAATGTTTTTAACTTTTAACTATAAAGTATGCCAAACTCCAAAGTTTTTCACAGTAAGTTCTATACCAAAGACCAAAGTTCAAGAACTTTAAAATTTTAATGAAAGACAGCGCAGAGAAAAACCTCTACACACGATTAAAAAAAAGTAAAATGTTCCATGTGTGTCTAAAAAAGTAAAGGAAAGAGCGCAGAAGAGGAGTAGAGAGAGAAAAAGGAGAAAGATAGAGAGGAAATAGAGAAATAGATAACTGAAAAAAAGGAGAAAAGGAAAGGAAAAAAGATAGAGAGAGCGCATATTGTTCGTCCGTTTTCCTCGCAGGATAAACTATTGAAACCAGCGAGCGAAAGATAAAAAGAAGTAATGAGAATGAATGGGGGACAATAAATGAGCGTGTATATTAGATACCCTGTATACATATTTATTTTTATTGTCTGTTTGATGTTTCATTTTTTTTCAACCTTCAAAGACCGTACGAGGTTGACATTTTTATACCTAATTTTTTTCCATAGGCGGGTATATTTTTTTACACATTTTTTTTTATCTCGCGTGAGGAATGATGCCTGCTGTCGATTCATTTCTTTATTGCCCTGGAGGCACCTGTGACATCACTTTACATTCTCCCTTTGTTGTTACGTGCCCATAAAAAGCTGGAAGGTCGTACACCGCAAAAATTCATTTGAAAACATCAAAACGACGTGTGATGCCCCCCTTTTGGCATTGTAAACTTTATGCTGAAGTTTGTTGCCATACGCTATAGAGGTCTATAGGCTTTTCCCTGAATTTTTTGTATATGCACCTATGCCCTGAATATTGTTTTGGGAGGGAATGAAATTGACAATAATATGTACACGAGTTTACACGTGCCAGGCGAAAACGTAACAAAGTAATTCAGGGAGAGTCTATGGGGATTTAGGAGGAATAATGGGACACAGGGGGGAAATAATGGGACATAGGGGGAGTAATGGGACCTAGGAACCTTTGTTATTCTCCTAAACATTCCGCATAACTAAATTTCCACGGAAATGTACTTTTTTAGAGTACGGGATTTATGTTTTTAATTAAAATATTTGCACCCACCTCTACGCAATGCGGATTTAAATCCCAGATTTATTAATTTATTATCAGAAAATCACCATTTAATTACAGTACAAAATACATAGGATAATGTTTGTTTCTGAATAACTGTTATGTGAACTCCAAAGTGAATTCTCATTGCAGCAGTGTAAGAAAGATTTTGCCTATTAGGTACTATTAACAGTTTATAGTCCACTTACGAGTAGCTATAGAATTTATTTAAAGAAATTAACAAATTTGAACAAAAATTTGGTACAAATAAAATACCTACAAGATAGATTCATAGTTCAATTTAGGGACATCTTTTTTTTCTCTCTTTCTTGCCTATGGAAACTACCTTTCTCTGTGCGATTTCTATCAAATTTCCAATTTTGTGCATATTGTGCAACCTTTCTTTTTCTCATTTTCCCATTTCCTGTTTATCTTTGTTTTCAGTTCATCGTTGATCCGAAGAGTATTGAGAAGCCCGTCAAGCTCCAGTTACCAATCATGCTCGCCACCTATCCATTCCGACAAGATGACGGATCCCTCCAACGGAAATCCTCCGGGACGCACTACCCTACAACGTTGCCGATTTTCCGACCCTGGCTGGAAGAGAAGGCGACCAAGATCAAAACCTAGGCCGACTCTTGGCGGAACTCTTTTACGGAAGAGTTTGTTTAGGCTCTTTGTGCTCAAATTAATAATTATGATAAATAATTTGTATTATGTGAGTTAAAATGATATGTTTATTTCACAGGGGTTCAACGTTGAACGTCATTGCATAACTGCCAAGGTTTTTCAGTGATAAGGGTTTCAAATTCAGAGTCTTTTCAGTTTTCAGCGACAAGCTACCCACCTCATACCCAAGCCTTTGAGAAAATGTGGCTTTGAGAAAATCTAGCAGGACGCAATTGTCTGGATGGTCACCCATCCGGATACCAACCATGTGCAACGTTGCTTAACTTTTGTGATCCATCAGGAGTTGGTGCAGTCCGCGTTCTATTCTCGCTGACTGACAGAGAATTTAGTGGATGTACCAAAACGGCCATCAGATAAGAAATATAAGAATAGATGGAGTGATATAATTTATCTCTCTTTTCCATTACGCATTTTATAGCTGAAGGAAAGGTCTGTGAAAATGGATGGGGAAAACGCGTTTTCCCTCTTTTTTCTTTTTGGAACTTTTTGTGTCTTTAATGATAAGAGCTTATTAGCTGTGCAGTTTATGCAACGACAGCAGTGCTATATTTGTAATAAAAATAATTCGTGTATTTTAATTACTTAGCTAATCACATAAAAAAAGAGGAATATTTAATTTACTAATGTACCATAACTAGAACAACACGTGTTATTTTATTTCACTTTTTTTTGTCCCCTTTCACAAACCGAAAGGTACTCACGATTTTTCATAATGGCCGGGCTACGACTGCAAATATTTCAATGGGTTACTTTCTGGTGTTCTCGTTTTGACCCAGAACTTAAATTTAAACTATTCTGTCTCTTCTCGCCCATCTGATGAGAAGCATACTATGAGATGGGCACGCTACAACACAGACCACACGAGTCTAATGTAGCAGTTGTTTCATTGCTACAAAATAAAAACGGCTGTGAAAGTGTGGGCCGACCATAGATTTTTCTACATTTCGCAAATTTATTATAATACCTATAAAAAGTTAAATTATTATTTTTCTCATCTTAAGAGCTGAAAAAGAGTGGGCCTCTAGAATATAAATTACACCATTTCGATATCAAGATCCACTGATATTAGTTTGAAGACTTTTTTTAGTTTTTTTCTGATCAAGTACAAAGTTTGAGAAAATCTCGGTGACTATTCGAGATGCATAATTTATTAGAGTTTAAATTATTATAAAGTCTATAGATGACATTAAGAAAGTAAATAATATAACGTGGATTACGGCGCGAACGACCCAATAAGGGTTAAAGCGCCCAATAAGGAAAAAAAAAAAAAAAAAAAAAAAATTCCCTTTCAAACGTTTGAAAAGCAAACTTTTTTTTTTTTTTTTTTTTTAGCATTAAGAAAGTAATGCAAAGTATTGATCTTCATCTATTCTGTATGTCAGCAGAATTTATAAGTAAATCTATGACAGCTATGATTCTCCGTGATGTATTGTGGATATTTCGGTTTCGAATTAATCAGAATTGTTCAGCTGCCTTGTAAGCGATAGGTTGCTGGTTCGATTCCCGCCCGGGACAGATAAAGTTCATTGTAGGAACGGAGAGCTTTCTCCTATCCTGTCTTCCTTCTCTATTCGAATTCGGGACAATAAGACCTTCACAGTTATAGGTAGCTCTCTCTATCAAACCTCTAAGAAGGGGAAAAATCGATGAAATCTCAGTAAATTTAATACATAGGTATGTTCCTAGTTCCTACTACACACTACACCTATAAATTATGCACCACAGTCTCTACATCATTCCCATTTTCTTATTCAACACAAAACACACATCACTTCATTCTGTTTTTGGCTTTTCCATTTATCTCGGCTGTATTGGCTTTTCTACTGGTCTGGTCGGAATGAAACAATGACTTGTGGGTTTCTTGGGATTCCCAGGTTGTATGGTGGTTAGGCCTACCTCTGTCTTTATGCAAATTTTATTGGGAACGTAGGTCAAGATGTTCATTTCCCTAGTGTTTTGAATATGACGTACCTACAAGTATGTAAACTGTAAACCCAATGTCATCAAATTACCTACTCGTGTGGGTACCTAGGACGTGTATCTATAGTTTAGTAGGTAATAAGGTAATACAGGACGGGTACCTATGTAACCTAGTTTTGATGAAAACGCTTCAGAAGATGGGTGCCAAAGGAACGGAAATAACATGTTTCTATCTTCCTGTTCCTAGTACCTACCTCCTACCTATTTAGTTAGTGCGATATCTGATTCCTTGTTGAACTTAAATTCCCTCTCATGACGCTAATTTGAAATTGGAAACTCCATACATTTTGTCATATTTCCCTTACTTGATGTCATTTGATTAAATTAGTGTTGTGCCAAATTTTCACTTGCAAGAAAATTCCAAAAATATCATATTTTTTTCTTCTTTCATTAGGTAAGTAGGTCGGTAGCTAGGGATTCACAACATTCCGTATCAGAAAATCCGTCTAAAAAGCAAGGTACCCTTCTTGCTTTAAAGCTTTCATTATTATAAATGACTCGAGAAATGGAGAGTACCGTCTAAATTGGCACCCAAAACGGACTCTTTATGAAATTGAATAGCTGACGTCTGCAAAAATTCAACTTCTTCTGTCCGTATCTCGAACTCTCTTGCTCTCTCCCTGTTTTCAACTGAAATTTTGGCACATCCACTAATTCTGTAGACATAAAAAATATCCCCTCTTTTGTATTTTAGTACTCTCCTTTCTCAGTGTCCTTCTCTCCTTCTTTTCTCTCTCTCCTTGCCTATCTCTCTCTCTCTCTCCTGTCTTTTCTCTCTCTCTTTCTCTCCTTCCTTTCTCTTTCTCTTTGAGGTTTGAGGTTGAAATAATATCTAACTCTGGGCTTTTTTGTTTTAGACTAGGTAGGTACATATTAATAATAAGTTAACACAAAGTTATTCCATTGAATTTTGGAACAGCATATATCTGTTTGAAGGTCTAAAGCGAACTGTACAGACAAAATAATAACATTCTTATTACATTATTTAGAGTTCTAAATTTCCTGGAAGCAAACCTCCACCACCATCATGCATGAAAAATTTTCCTCCATGAAAACTCTCCGTAACAGATATGTAGGTATACCAGTATGTATAGGGCCGTACAGGATGAGGCCCTCTGGCAGTAAAGTTGTGCGCCTTGAAATATGTTTGAGAATTGAACGGGGTAAAACCCGACTGGAGACGAGAGGGGAAAAAAGGGAATTTCTCTTCGAAAAAACCTTTCAAAATGTTTAATATGTTAATGTCAAAAAATAATGGGATATTCAAACAAATGGGGTTTGTTCCCCTCCAACTTATTACTCCAAACTCGAAACTTGATGAATATCCCATTTACCCTGGGAGCTGGAAGCGTATGTTTTGTTCATTCCCAGTATAGCTGACATTGTATTAGATATATTTCATAGTAATGTAAATAATATCTGTATACCACTATTCTAATTCAGAACAAATACATCTGCCAATATATTATCCCATCCCACAGTAAATTATGCCATCCCACAATCCCACTCGTGGGAATTTTCGCATTCTGATAGCATCATATGGTTTGATTTCTATCTCTACTGCTTCCAATTTCCTAATCAGCTCCAAAAAATGGGACACTTTTGTAACAACATTATTCATATTATTTCTGAAAGC
>NW_007377660.1:85916-121318 GCF_000475195.1 Diaphorina citri
ATGTACCGTATGAAGTAGAAGAAATTTCACAGAAATACAAGGCTGTGATAAGAAGAAAGAAATGAGACGAACAAGAAGAAAAAGGAAATAAAGACAAAAAAGTAAAAAATTGGGGTAAGTAGAGAGTAGCTGAAGAACAGAAAGAATATGCCCCACGTAGCGTGGGTAGTCTGTAGGGTGCTGTTTTTTTTTTTTTTTTTTTTTTTTTGACAGTTTCATTTAGATTTTTCATGAAAATTATTTTTATAATAATTATCCACCTACCTTTTCAAGAAATATCTTCAAGAAATATCTGAAAGAAACGTTCATAAGTAGGTAGATAGGTACTTGTATGAGCTATTTTTGAGTAATATTGAGAGCAGTAACAATTCTGTGCAGGAGAGAAGTAAAGAACTTAAAGATCCAGGAGTGTTTCAGTAAAGAGAAGACCTCTAAGTATACATCATAAAATTATGTAGTTATGTATACGAGTACCTAGGTACTTTGTTTTGTTTACGTTTTTCCTGTACTCTCAAGGTCCCTACACACGATAAGTGCATTTGGCTCCGAGAATCCAGTGAGCTGGGTTTTTTCCCCTCTCACAACTTATCCCCCTCGACCGCCTTCTTCTCTTCCTCAGTTCTCACTGTCTTCTCCTATATTCCTCGTAACATCTCTGTCTCCCACTTTACTGTCCCTCTATATTCTCATTCACTCCCCCCTTACTTTCTCCCCTCCCCTGCCTATATGTCTCCCTCTCACTTACTATCATTCTAAATCCCCATTTCTCTCCTCCATTTTTTTTTTTTTTGTCCCTCTCAGCTTTTGAATTTCCCTTTCTATCCCACCTCCTTTCATGGAACATACTACCGGATGGGCATGCTACGACACAGACCACATGCATCTAATGTAGCAGTTATTTCATTGCAAAGAAATGAGAACGGGGCGGCGGTAGAACAATCATCTTTTTTCTTTTCTTCTTCTTCTTCTTCTTCTTCTTCTTCTTCCTTTTTCAACTCCCTTTGTACTTATGGTCCGTGTGGAGGCACCTTTAAGTAGTTAAGACTGCTGAGAGCATACCGAGTTGTCTGTAAGCAAGAGCTGCAGGTACGTAAGAGCGGAAGAATGAACGATACAAGAGTTCTAAATAAGAACAGAGATCTCAACTTTTTTTTTATCAAAACAAAAGAACGAAATGAGAAAGAGAGAAGAAAACAATTCTCAATTCTTCAACATATTTTTTTTTTCTATTTTCCCTGCAACTTCTTGATATGAAAGTTGAAAAAAAGTTTATCTGAATTCAAATTCGAGATGTAATGAAGTATAAAAAACGTGGAGAAAGAAATTGAGAAGGAGAAAGAAGAAGAAGAGGAAAAGGAGGGGGAGAAGGAGGAGAAAATGAGGAATAGTATAGTGAGGAGAATTTATTGCATAATGTACCTGGGAGATATGTAGGTTAGGTATCTATAAGCAAAGGGCGCTCAGTAAGCACCCCTTTGGTGTAGATTTTGAAGGGTGGATCATAAATATCATTTTCAAAGTTGAAGAAAAAGAAACAAATCATTTCTTGCTTCAAGAAGATTTGAAGGTTGCAGTAGAAGAAATAGGAGAAGAACAAGAAGCAGAAGAGGAGAAGAAGAAGAAGAATGAAAAAGAAGAGAAAAAAGAAGAGTAGGAAAAAGAAAATGATGGCGAAGAAAAATACCTTCAAGATATCCTTAAAATTATCAGAAAAAAAAGAACTCCTTTTCTTGCTTAAAAATTGGCGCGCAATTTAAGTGTCAAACTCTTAAAGCCTCACTTTTTTCTTCTTTCTCTAAAAATAATTAAAAGAATAAAATGTTGTGTCGTTCTTGAAAAGAATATCATAGAACTTTTAAACGCATTAATTCAAACAAAAAGACGTCTTCCCTGCCTCAAAGCAATTATTATTTTAATTTATGACCATTATTATTTTAAACACTGTACTTATTACTATTTTAATTATTATCATTACTTTTAATTAAAACCGTCATCTTCACGGCACGATGTCAACAATATTTTCTTGGCATTCTTCTCGCTTCTTTTGCCCTCGCGATTTCACGCCTATTTCAACTTTCACTCCTTTGACAGGAAAGAAAAGGGAACTCTGGAGAGAAAGACTGGGTGTTTGAGAAGGAAGGAGAGAAGGAAATAAAGAGAGAGAGAGAGAGAGAGAGAGAGAGAGAGAGAGAGAGAGGGAAAAGAATGAGAAAGAGTGGAGAGTAGAGCGGGAAACTCTTCATTTACGCTTTCAATATTTAGAAAAAAAAATACCTTGTGCCCTCGCGATTTAACGCCTATTTTAACTTTCACTCCTTTGACAGGAAAGAAAAGGGAACTCTGGAGAGAAAGAGTGGGTGTTTGAGAAGGAAGGAGAGAAGGAAATAAAGAGAGAGAGAGGGAAAAGAATGAGAAAGAGTGGAGAGTAGAGCGGGAAACTCTTCATTTACGCTTTCAATATTTAGAAAAAAGAATAGTTTTACCTAATAAAAGACAGGTTATTAGGTACATTACTATTGTGGGAGCTAGCTATAATTTACAACGGCCTTTTTTTTTTTGCTGTCTGTCATAATCATAACTGTCTACAGCTACAGCTAGATGGAAAGTAAAAACTGTGTTAACATTCTTCAGCTACAGTCAACATAATTCACCAACATTGCATAAGTCCTAGTGTATTATTTCTTCATCAGACAAGGAAGTACAATAATAATTATGTATATCCTAGGACAGTATAAGTAATACATATTTAATAATGTGTACCTAATCCATATCTAATATGGGTAACACATACTTTATCCATGTACCTAATAAAGGTATCACATATTTAATAACACGAAAGCACGGGATGCATATTTGCATATAAAAGTATTGAATTACCTAGTACTTCATAGTACAAAATTTACTGTTTCATATCTACATAGGTAACAATACTGCATCATCAATGTTCGTATTTTGATTACAATGTAATTTGATCAATATGACCTTAAAATCAGGGCTGTATTTCGTAGGGGACCTAGGGTCCACCTCTTTAAATAGGTAGGATACCAGCCTGAAATGTCTCGTGAGAAATAGCATAGGTTGAGTGCTCGAAGACCATCTTCTCGTAATTTTTTTGTAGCCAAAAGCAAAGGTCAGCCCAAAGCAATCCACCCCAGGGCTGGTTAAGAAGCTGACGAAAAACGCTGACCCCGTCTGGAAATGGGAAAAGATGAAGAAGAAGAAGACTATTAGCTATCTATGAACTATAATCCAGAACTAAGAAATGATAAGGGCGAAAACAGCGGCGAAGCGGGTCCTCTGAACTTAATCGGTTTGTATTATTGGCCCCCTTCCTAAAATCCTTTGTTCGGCCCTGCTTAAAATAAAAAAATTCACCAACATTGCATATAAGTCCTTGTGTATTATTTCTTCATCAGACAAGGAAGTACAATAATATGTATATCCTGGGACAATATAAGTAATACATATTTAATATGTGTACCTAATCCATATCTAATATGGGTAACACATATTCTATCCATGTACCTAATAAAGGTATCACATATTTAATAACACGAAAGCACGGGATGCATATTTGCATATAAAAGTATTGAATTACCTAGTACAAAATTTACTGTTTCATATCTAGATAGGTAACAATACTGCATCATAGCATCATCAATGCTCGTATTTTGATTACAATGTAATTTGATCAATATGACCTTAAAATCAGGGCCGTATTTCGTAGGGGACCTAGGGTTTACCTTTTTAAATAGGGAGGGTACCAGCCTGAAATGTCTCTTGAGAAATAGCAAAGGTTGATTGTTCGAAGACCATCTTCTCGTAATTTTTTTGTAGCCAAAACCAAAGGTCAGCCCAAAGCAATCCACCCCAGGGCTGGTTAAGAAGCTGACGAAAAAAGCTGACCCCGTCTGGAAATGGGAAAAGGTGAAGAAGAAGAAGAAGAAGACTATTAGCTATCTATGAACTATAATCCAGAACTAAGAAATGATAAGGGCGAAAACGGCGGCGAAGCGGGTCCTCTGAACTTAATCGGTTTGTATTATTGGCCCCCTTCCTAAAATCCTTTGTTCGGCCCTGCTTAAAATAAAAAGTAGCATAATTTTCTTCACGATGAAATTCAACATTGAAATATTATTTGATATCTTTCCATCTCTCTCACTAGGTATCAATTCTATCATTATAAACAAATCAGTCCTTATTTTTGTTCTTATCTCTCTCTCTATCTTTCTCTTTCTCTATTTCTTTCTCAGTATTTGAACTAGAATAAACAAACTTTTTTTACCCCTTCATTTTTTCAAGTTAAAGTCAATCGACCCCCCCCCTCTTCCCCAACCTTTTTAAAAATTCAAATCGCAGACTGAGAAGAATAGGTAGGTACGTAACCCCTCCACCAACTCTTTTTCTTTAATTTATATTCAAGTAAGGAAATAAGTGAATAAATTAAATATAAACAAGTAAATGAATAAGTACCGTATCGAACAAAATTTCTGATAAATTAAGCGAAAGTCGTGATAATAATGATAAAAAGAACCTTGATGATGATTTTTTTTTTTTTTTCAAGAAGTAGGTACCTACCTACCTAGTACTTTTTTCCTTTCATAAAAAGGGTATATCAAAGGGACAGAAAAAAAGGTAAAGAGAAATCAGAAGTGTAAGTACCAACCTTTTCACTGAAAGGTAAACTTTACATTCAGTTCAAGATGGCAAACGAACGTTAAAATAGATTTTGTGATGTTTACAAAAATAAATAGGTAGTAGGTATGGATGGGGTGAAGTTGAGGAGTTCCCTAAATATGGGACACTATATGGTACAATCCATCCACCCATTGGGAACGGGTGCATTCCGTCTGGCTTGTTTGTGAGTGACCGTTTTGTATGAGTGCCGTGTATCTAATTGAATATGCAATGATTATTTGATATCTTTCCATCTCTCTCACTAGGTATCAATTCTATCATTATAAACAAATCAGTCCTTATTTTTGTTCTTATCTCTCTCTCTATCTTTCTCTTTCTCTATTTCTTTCTCAGTAGTTGAACTGGAATAAACAAACTTTTTTTACCCCTTCATTTTTTCAAGTTAGTCAATCGACCCCTCCCCCTCTTCCCCAACCTTTTTAAAAATTCAAATCGCAGACTGAGAGGAATAGGTAGGTACGTAACCCCTCCACCAACTCTTTTTCTGTAATTTATATTCAAGTAAGGAAATAAGTAAATAAATTAAATAGAAACAAGTAAATAAATAGGTACTGTACCTACCGAACAGTATTTCTGATAAATTAAGCGAAAGTCGTGATAATAATGATAAAAAGAACGTTGATGATGATGATTTTTTTTTTTTTTTTCAAGAAGTAGGTACCTACCTACCTAGTACTTTTTTCCTTTCATAAAAAGGGTATATAAAAAGGGACAGAAAAAAAGGTAAAGAGAAATCAGAAGTAAGTACCTTTTCACTGAAAGGTAAACTTTACATTCAGTTCAAGATGGCAAACGAACGTTAAAAAAATTTATAGGTAGTAGGTAGGTATGGATGGGGTGAAGTTGAGGAGTTCCCTAAATATAGGACACTATGGATATGGAACAATCCATTCACCCATTGGGAACGGGTGCATTCCGTCTGGCTTGTTTGTGAGTGACCGTTTTGTATGAGTGCCGTGTATCTAATTGAATATGCAATGTGCAACAAATTGAAAATTAGTGGAGATGTCAGATTTTCATTCCCTCTTCTACTAGGTACTACTACTACTACAGAAATTTAATTTATGATAATGGAGCAGTTGCATTTGGGTAAAATTTATGATGAAAAGGTCGATCTCGATGAGGAAATTAGTGGAGATGTCAGATTTTCATTCCCTCTTCTACTACTACTACTACAGAAATTTAATTTATGATAATGGAGCAGTTGCATTTGGGTAAAATTTATGATGAAAAGGTCGATCTCGATGAGAAAAAGTTATGAAAAATCCAAATCTGAGGTCAAAACTCCGAAAAAATAACTGTATAGGTCGAAAATTCAAATTTTATTTTTGTCAAAGTCCTTAACTCTGACGTCAGCCTTCAGGAGTTGCGCAGAAACGTGAATTGCGCAGAAATACATGCGCACAAGCTTTGCTCGGGACATTTGATGTGACGTCATTGCGTACGGGAGCGTATGCCGTGACGTCAGAGTTCAAAATTTACTGGTATTTTTTAAATCGCTTTATCGCGGGATCTAGAAGTCGTGGAAGAAAAAGAAAAGTTCCGAAATCCCTCATTTTCCCAGCTTTTTTACTTTGAAAAATCACCCAAGTAAGCGCAACTGATCTATTGAGAGCATCCTTTTATTTTATATGACAGTTCTGAAGTCCATCAAGCTCAATATAAAACTCTATTGCTCCAAGAACTGTCGTATACCAGTAATGAATCGGGGGATGGGAAACATTTTATTGAATTCTGTTCTTTCGACCGCGACGAGAAATTTCGTATTCTCATGGCATCTTTATTCTATGGGTAGAAGGGGAGTCTATTTCCAGTCGAAACACTCGCCTATAATGGGCTTTTAAGGGAAAGGGTTTTTTCTACCTTTTTTGGGAAATTTTATACAAGAAAAGTTAAGTTATTATTATTATTTTACATTTTTGGCTGCCCTCTTTCTCGCCTTTTATTTCTTTTTCTTGTTTTAGTCTCTCTTATTGAGGTTTTTTTTTTATTTCATTCCGTCCAAAATATTATTTCTTTTTCTCATTCTCATTTAGGTAAATAGATACATTTTCTTTTTCTCCTATTTTTAAGAATCAAAATTCTACTCTCTATTATGTAAAGGTAAAGCTAAATAAAATTCTTGATATTATAATGTATGATTTTTAATAAATTGATCATTTACTAATAACGAGCTACATACATACAATACAAAACAAACTCAATTTTTCCCATAAAGGCCTCTGGTTTCCAGCCATCAGTCTATGCATCATTAATGCATAATAAATTCACCATAATTATGACTAAAGCCCCCCCAATATGATGCGGCAAATAAACCGTATAGTCTGACCACTGAGTTTTATGATGATAACCCGTAACCAGTGTGATGAACAATCATCATTGGTTAACAGCCATTAGGCTGGTTTGCTGCAGTACGCCATGTTTCCCTGTCTTCTGCCTTCCTCTTGAGATCGTAGTAGGATGCCACTCAAAATGCATGTTAATCCAGCACAGGGGAGATAATAAAGCTTGCTCCATTTTTCATGGCGAAATTTTTAATCTCCCCCCCCCCCAGATATAAATCGCGGGGTTGGAAATTTTACATATTTTTTCACACACTTTTCCCAACTTTTTTTGACCAGTCAAATCTATTATTTTTCACTTTGTTTCAACCTCACTGTGGATTTACAACATAGGATGCTCGTGTTACCTGCACACATACCTGTTCGTGATAGTGGGTAGGTAGTTAGTTATATGTACATAGGTAACCAGGTACTAGGTGCCTTATGTTCATAGGTAACCAGGTACTAGGTGCCTTATTTAATGAAAATTAATTTCTGCGCATCTGCAGATACGTGTTTTGATCAACTTAGGTCTTACGTTTCAATTATCGTCACGTAAGTTTGCGAAGCAAAAACTATCTGTTTTGAGCTTGTGTCCACGTATAGTCTTGTTTTATACCTCCTCTATACAGATTTGATAAAACAGTCATAGACAATGTCAAAGGGATATTTGAAAATAACAAATCATGACACGAGAGGGCAAGAAAAGTTCAATTTGAGAAAATGTGACCGGCATAAATTTCAGCCCCAATGAGGGCCATCATATAATATCGGGGTTACTGAAGACAATCTCTATCGACATTTTCTTTTTATGTCCTAAAAATTTTGCTTTCCTCTTGCTTTTCTTCTTATCCCCTCCTTCTCCTCTCTTCTTTCTTCTTCCTTCTCCTCTCTTCCTTTTCTTTTTCAAATCCGAACTCACGTCCGTACGTGCCTGTATGACAAAATACGAAAGGGAAATAAAAAAGAGAGAAAAGCATTTTCCCAAACAGCAAATTTGCCTTATGACACGGTGCTCCCCCCCCCCTCCCATCTAGGGTGGAGTGTTCAATCGATCAATAAAATTTATTTTTCATACTGGGTGGTCACAGTATGAAAAATAAATTAGAATGTTCTTTACGAAAGGGCAAGTAGAACATCAATAGGTCTCGGGTTCGATTCCCGCCCGGATGAATTTTGAACCGATAAGGTTCGTTCTCTGAACGACTGACTTTCTGATATCCTCTCCTGGTTTGACGTTCTCCTATCTTGTCTTGCTTCTCTTCCATTTCAGCACGATAAAACATACGTTGTTACACTGTTACAGTTCTTTTATCAAATGTCTGTAATACTTTTACCAGAAGGGATCAGAATTTCCTCCTTGTCTGAGATTCAAACCCGGTCCTAGGTCTCGGTTCAGTTGAGATTGTTGAAAGTCAGCTCTTAACCATTCCCGTTTATTCTCTGTAAACCATCTCACTCTGAAGTAGTCTCCTAGCATTTTCCCCCTTTTTATGTTAATTTCCTGTGAACCCTTCCACCCTGTATATTTCTATACGAACCCGCAAAGACGTGAGGTACGCCGCTTTTCATACCTGGGATAACTGCCTCATTGTTATACATTAGACCTTGGCGTTTGCGGGTTTGTTTGTTCAAGCTTTCTCTTATTTATTTTCGCAATAACTTCGTTCTTTTTCCGAAGAGTTCCTTCTCGCACTTGAGTTGAATATGCTTTGCTGAGAGAAATGCAAATATTATCGCTCTTCGAAAGGAAAATGCAGCCATTTCACAACCGTTCCTTCTCGCACTTGAGTTGAATATGCTTTGCTGAGAGAAATGCAAATATTATCGCTCTTCGAAAGGAAAATGCAGCCATTTCACACAAGTCATAAAGTATAGCGTCTATCTATACGGGTCATACTCAACTTGCGACTAGGCGAACATTTCTGGTGTGTCTCGCTAAATTCTCATTTAGGTAAATAGGTACATTTTCTTTCTCTCCTATTTTTAAGAATCAAAATTCTACTCTCTATTATGTAAAGGTAAAGCTAAATAAAATTCTTGATTAAGGAGCGCGGTAGCGCTCCGCCCCGCCAAGTCAAGAAAGTTTGACCGCGCTACTAGAGATATTATACGCGACAGGGAAAGTAGCCGTTTTCAGGTAGTTGTACGGGGACAACTACAAATGATGGAAAAAAACGGATTGCGTGTGTGTGTTCGGGCATGAAAGTAGACCACGTTGAAAAAAAATGTCATCAAAATCGGTTAAGTTTTAGCCGGAGATTTTTCCCATTTAATATTCTCTCTCGAGATCTATTTTTCTCCCCCCTCTCTCTCTCTCTCTAAGCCTGTTTCCACGTCACTTTTCCGTTCGGTCATTAATATAAAAGTCAATCAATTATGTGTCCAATTATCTCCTCCTCTCTTTTCACCCTTTCCCTTCTTCTCCTCCTTCTCCAGTTTCTCTTCAGAGAAACTTGACCCGATAGAACTGACACATTCAATTTCCCTCACAACTTCTCCTCCTTTCCCTCCCTCTCCTCCTTTTCCCCTCTCCCAACTTATCCCCCTCGACCGCCTTCTTCTCTTCCTCAGTTTTCACTGTCTTCTCCTATATTCCTCGTAACATCTCTGTCTCCCACTTTACTGTCCCTCTATATTCTCATTCACTTCCCTCTTACTTCCTTCCCTCCCCTGCCTATATGTCTCCCTCTCACTTACTATCATTCTAAATCCCCATTTCTCTCCTCCATTTTTTTTGTCCCCCTCAGCTTTTGAATTTCCCTTTCTATCCCACCTCCTTTCATAAATCTCTTCCTTCTCTTCGCCTCCTCTCCAATCTTCTTCTTCTCCAGACCTCAGCAAACCTCATGGCGAGGCAGATCTGTCAATATTGAACCCCCGTAATGGACAGGTCTGTCAACGGGATTGAATCTTCAGAGCACAACATGGCTTTTTTTTTCAACTTACCTATTAGGTTCCTGCATACCTACTTCATTGAGTTTTCTATTTTGGTTACCTACGTACCTTGTTTCAACCCTAAAATTTCCTCTGACCTTGCAATATGAGACACTTCGTAAAGATGTGCGTTGAAAAGGTCATGCATTTATCTACATTTCTTCACCAGAAGAACCAAAAATGCTCTGCACACGAACAAAGTCTAGCTTAGAATGAAGGATAACCTCATTTGAGCCATCTGCATGAGTGAAATAAATTTCTTTCCTAGTGGAAAGCGGGCCTTATATCTGACCCTTGTGAAATACATCTGAGCACCATACTATACCAATAACTTTGTTCATCTAAATTTTGAGTACCAAATCTTCAAAGGCGGCAATGTCAAATTTGGAAACCACACCATCATCCGAGGGTCAAGTAGAGCAACTTCTAGAAAAAGCTCTCATACTGATTGAGCTCACCATCGATTTGAAAGAGAAAAGTCACATTGGTGAGAAGTACGCATGCGATTTGAAATCCTTGGCATGGAAAGCATGTCAAATCACATCTGCTATTCAGCAGTCCACCAAGGAGTTTCTACAACTTGCCGAGAACATTGTCAAATCCGCTCTAGAAATAATAGCAAATGACAGGAAGAATTCGAAGAGTGTTGAATGTAAGAATGGAACCTGTAATAGTGGTAAGGAAACAGAAGAAGGTGTAATAGCAGCTACTGATAATGTAATTGAAGCTAAGGAAACCAAAGACCACACAGACTTGATCTACAAAGAACTGGTAAATCTGCAGAATATTTTGAAGAAGGACATTCAACTTCATGAGAAGAGCTCGGAAATGAAACTTTCCAAAACCAAAAGCTCAACCAGTATCGCAGACTTGATCAAAACACTTCAGATCAAGCAACAGAAACGGAAAGACAATTTGAGTCCCAGAATTTGCAAGGATGAGAAATATCCGGAGAGGACGTCCAGAGAGTCTTTGTTAGATCAGGCCAATTTATCTTTGCAAACCGTTCATGAAGACAGTTTTACAGGTAAAATAAATTTGTGAAGTGTTTTATTCCATTGGAAGTTTCAAGATAGGTATGGTATTTTATTTCCATCATTTTACTTCGATAATATCATTGCATAACGACCCAATTATCTTTATTTTCCCCAGATTTCAATCAGCTCTCTTCGCACGACATAAATAGTAAAACCCAAAACAGTGTGCTTTCTTTGAAGGCTATTCGGCGAATCAATAGGCAAGACCCTACACCCCTTGTTGGGCTTTTAATGTACTGAGTATTTATCTCATAAGGTTGGTACGTTGGTACACATACCTATCTGCGCTGAGGCAGTAATGCTCTGCGGCAGTTCTTACAGCTGATTTATAGAACATTGCAATTATTTGTTAGGTTTATATTAGACATCCTATGTATTAACATTGCACTCAAAACTCAACACATCCTGAGTGCACTTCACCACCCGAGCCACCAGTTGTTCTTCAATTCTTGTACCATTGTGAAGGGAGTAAATTTGAATATAATAAAATGTTCAGAACTCAGTGGACCGCAACATGATATGTCCGAGGACCCTTTCAATGCTGTCCTGGGCTAATTTGACATTCTAAAAACTTCCGCGCTTGAAAGGATAGGCCTACAAAACGGACATCTTGAGTTTGATTCCCGTGTGGATTGACAGATTCACGTAAATGATAATTATTGGACGTGTAGGAAATTCAGCAGAGCCACAGAAAGGACTTCTTCCATTACAGATTTCGTTACAGACGATGAGCTTTGGGTTAGCCTCAGTCCACAATGCTGGACTGATGCACTTAGCATGTTTGTGTGTCGTAGGCTAGTGGTGTAAGGTATTTTTACTGTTGCACATTGCATAATCATTCGAATTTACCGGCGTTCATACAAATCTAACTTCATCTTGGTGCACTCTCAGTAAATTCTTTCAAGCAACTAAGTTAGAAGGCACCCACATGAGTCACGTGACTTGAATATGTACCTACGAGTATACATTTTCTTGTACCTATAAAAATTAAAAAAAAATCTATTAAAAAAAAAAAAACACAAAAAAAGTACTAACTTACAAGAATTGAGAGCTGAGGAGCCTAAGAGGTCAAGCTAACCTAGAGGTAGACAAATTTGGTTATATTAGCTTGAATTCTTGAATGGTAGCGCCTCTAAATTGTAAGCGCTAGATCGCGGGTTCAATTCCCACCCGGGTCGGATTTTATCCTGAACAGATAAGGTTCGTTCTCGGAACGGCTGGCTTTCTCCTATCCTGTCTTCCATCTCTCTTCGATTTCGGGACGATAACACCTTAGCAGTCACAGTTCCCTCTATAAAACCTCTTAAATTTGGTTATGAAAGGGCTGCCCAAATGACAGAAGAGTGGGGATAATATTGATAGGGGCTATTGTTGGTCTGACGTCTGTATTATCTGGGTATTCCAAAATCATTGGAGCGTTAAAGGGGGCAGAGTATCCTAATATTAGGTATCTACCTAGGTAGGTATACCTTTGTTATTCCCAATACACCTTCATTCTTCCGATGAACCTTCACCAATAAATAGGTACAACATGTTCACTAGAATGTCTGGTCTTATAAGTTTTGACATTCGATTGGTATCAATGTAGTTTATTATTAGCCATCTTAAAAAAAAAAAAAAAAAAAAAAAAAAAAAAAAAAAAAAAAAAATTTCTGGTGTATCGCGCTAAGTTGTTTTATCCTGCCCTTGGCAGCTTCAGCTATTGTTCGCCACTCACGTTCAGATCGGCTGACAGACTGTCAGGACGTGTGTGGCGGAAAAAAGGTTCAGACTGTGGTGTCTCAGACGGTCTGACAGATCTAGTTCTAAAGCTTTTCCCACCTCTCACGTTCAGACCCAGGTCTGTCAGACAATTGTCTATCGGACCGACGTCCTGAGCGAGGGTGGCTGGCCAATACACCATGCCAATGGAGCTGGCACTAAATGCCAGTAAAACATGACCAAACATATTTACCTCTGCACCAATCCAGTTACAAACCATTCTCAATGGCGCTTACCTCAAGCTCTTCAGCTCTCAAGAGAAACCTTCGTGGAATACCCTTCAGATCTTATTAGCCCTGTAATGCCCAAGAATTTTCCAATTCTCTATCGGTCAAGTTTAGACAAAAATAGAATAGGTATATTATCATTATCATTGTTGTTGTTGTTGTTGTTGTTGTTGTTGTTGTTGTTGTTGTTGTTGTTGTTGTTGTTTTCTCTCTCTCTCTTCCCCCCTCCTCTCTCACTCTCTGTCTTACATTGTGAAGACTGTTTTGCATGTGGACGGGACGATAAGGTTTGGTGAATTTCAATAGAAAATTCGACACCCAATACCCCTCCTCTCTCTCTCTCTCTCTCTCTGTCTTACATTGTGAAGACTGTTTTGCATGTGGACGGGACGATAAGGTTTGGTGAATTTCAATAGAAAATTCGACACCCAATAAGAAAATTACCTTTATCACATTTCTCCTTCGCTCCGTCTGGTGATTGTGCGGCTTGTGATATTATTTTAGGGGTCCAAATTTTAGGGGAGCGAGACTCATCTTCCTACTTTATGGTACTTATTTCCCATTGCCCTTCTAAATGTATCCGCGTCTACCACAATCTCAGGATTGAGTTCAATGCGAGGATGACCTTGCTATTAAGTATACGGAAAAACTCGTTTCATCTCAGTTACAAATGTTATAGGCAAGATACTTCATTGCCCTTCTAAATGTATCAGCGTCTACCACAATATCAGGATTGAGTTCAATGCGAGGATGACCTTGCTATTAAGTATACGGAAAAACTCGTTTCATCTCAGTTACAAATGTTATAGGCAAGACCCTACACCCCTTGTTGGGCTTTTAATGTACTGAGTATTTATCTCATATGGTTGGTACGTTGGTACACATACCTATCTGCGCTGAGGCAGTAATGCTCTGCGGCAGTTCTTACAGCTGGTTTATAGAACATTGCACTCAAAACTCAACACATTCTAAGTGCACTTCACCACCCGAGCCACCAGTTGTTCTTCAATTCTTGTGCCATTGTGAAGGGAGTAAATTTGAATATAATAAAATGTTCAGAACTCAGTGGACCGCAACATGATATGTCCGAGGACCCTTTCAATGCTGTCCTGGGCTAATTTGACATTCTAAAAACTTCCGCGCTTGAAGGGATAGGCCTACAAAATGGACATCTTGAGTTTGATTCCCGTGTGGATTGATAGATTCACGTAAATGATAATATTGGACGTGTAGGAAATTCAGCAGAGCCACAGAAAGGACTTCTTCCATTACAGATTTCGTTACAGACGATGAGTTTTGGGTTAGCCTCAGTCCACAATGCTGGACTGATGCACTTAGCATGTGTGGTAGGCTAGTGGTGTAAGGTATTTTTACTGTTGCACATTGCATAATCATTTGAATTTACCGGCGTTCATACAAATCTAACTTCATCTTGGTGCACTCTCAGTAAAGTTCTTTCAAGCAACTAAGTTAGAAGGCACCCACATGAGTCACGTTACTTGAATATGTACGAGTATACATTTTCTTGTAAAAAAAAAAAAAAAACTCTTCAATAGGTAGTTATCAATTCCATTGGAAGTTTTAAGATAGGTATAATATTTATTTCCATCATTTTACTTCGATAATATCATTGCATCGACCCAATTATCTTTATTATCCCCAGATTTCAATCAGCTCTCTTCGCACGACATAAATAGTAAAACCCAAAACAGTGTGCTTTCTTTGAAGGCTATTCGGCGAATCAAAAGATATCTCCAGCATAAGAGCGATTTCGATAGCGAACTGACCGAACCAGGATATCCCGAAACCAGCAATTTGGGTGACCTTGTTCGAAATGCGACTGAATCGCAATCAAGACTGATTCAGAGTCTCTCGATCAACTCTATGACTCGTGACTCGGAAGCCATTTTGAAAAACGAAAGCAGTCATGTGAACATTATCCTGCACAACATTTCTGAAGAAGATTGAAATAAACTGAACTTTCGAATACACAATGTGCAATAGAAGATAAAAAAAATCTGAATAATCAAGAATTACTGAATCTGCTGGATAAAAATATAATAAATCGAAGGGAACTAGTTGCTACCTCCAGCTCTGATCTGAAGAAGATTGAAATAAACTGAATTTTCGAATACACAATGTGCAATAGAAGATAAAAAAAAATCTGAATAATCAAGAATTACTGAATCTGCTGGATAAAAATATAATAAATCGAAGGGAACTAGTTGCTACCTCCAGCTCTGTAGTCCTATTTTTATCATGAAGAAGAAAGCTTCAATAAAAAGTTTGTCAGCTTATTAGAAAACCTTGTAAGTACGTACGCTAGGTCCCATATGAGATCATTTCAAAACTTCAATGCAACTTGAGCAGAGAGTTTTGGAACATAGAAAGCAAATATCGGGTACCTATATCAAGTATACCTAGTACGTAGTAAATTTGGATAATGCAAAGCTCCGAATGCATAAATGATTTGCATAAAAGTATAATGAGATGCACAACATGGTTTGGTATCAGATATATTTCAGGGGCAGATTAGTGAAGCAATATCTAAAACCCAAAGTCCTCAGTATCATGAGTCCCCAACAGTATCATGAGTCCCCAACAGTATCATGAGTCCCCAACAGTAACGAATTCGAAAACCACAAATTATCACCATAGACCATAGGTACCTATTCACCATTCCTGAAATTTTAGCATTTATAATTATGTTGGGAATGTATTAATACAATACCTACATAGTTAGGATAACATGGAAAATACATAACATAGGATAGGATAACAAATGCGATAACCATGTCAAAAAGGCCTCTCCTTAAACAGAGAGTTTTGGAACATAGAAAGCAAATATCGGGTACCTATATCAAGTAAACCTAGTACGTAGTAAATTTGGATAATGCAAAGCTCCGAATGCATAAATGATTTGCATAAAAGTATAATGAGATGTACAACATGGTTTGGTATCAGATATATTTCAGGGGCAGATTAGTGAAGCAATATCTAAAACCCAAAGTCCTCAGTATCATGAGTCCCCAACAGTAACGAATTCTAAAACCACAAATTATCACCATTCCTGAAATTTTAGCATTTATAATTATGTTGGGAATGTAGTTGGGACAGGCCTGTGAATACATATTCATCGTTAGAGTAATGTATTGATACAATACCTACATAGTTAGGATAACATGGAAAATACATAACATAGGATAGGATAACAAATGCGATAACCATGTCAAAAAGGCCTCTATGTTCTCAAAACCAATAGGTAGTACCTACGCTACAATTGAATTGATGATTTGAAATTTCCTACCTCGCCTCACCTCGATGGCTCATCCAGTTCATCTACCAGACCTTTAATACGCCTCCACTATTTCGGGGTTTCCGGGGGATCATTTTATACCCACCTAGAATTTTTCCTTGGGTCATTACTTTCTCGTTCCATTTCGCACTACTCCCCTGACACACTGTGTTTGTATCTTTTCCATCCAGCTCATGTCATTAATATTCAAAGCATCACAGTCTCATACGAAGAAGAAGCGGGAAAAATAACAAGATGAAGAAGGAAGAGGAGGAATGATGAAGAGCAGGACAAGGAGAAGAAGAGAAGGAGGAGGAGAAGAAGAAGAACAAGAAGGAGGAGGAAGAGAAGAAGGGGGAGGAGAAGAGGAAGAAGAGAAGAAGGAGGAGGAGCAAGAGGAAAGAACCAATAGAAGAGATCACCTTGTTTTTTTTTTTTTGTTTTTTAGTCCGTCCTTCCTTTATTATTACAATAGTAATAAAAAGGTATAAGGGACGGACTATTGTATTCGCTTCGGTGTCTGTCACTCGGTCGGTCTGTCGGTCGGTCTGTCGGTCGGTCGGTCGGTCGGTCTGTCCCCATAGAAGGACTTATCCAAACCTAGTCGACCTATATATCAAATTAAAGGTCTTTTTACCAGGAACACGAAAATGGTGGTGCAAATTTTGTCCAGAAAACCATAAAGCCAAAAAACCAAAAAAACTAGTTTTTGGGGGATTTTTTTCACATTTTCTCACACAAATGAGCTCTGATCTCGAAATTTGTCGCGACGACCTATAAACTCAAAGCGAGAAAGTTTTAGATAACACTTCAGCCGATCATTTAAGACCAATAATAATAATCATCATCATAATGATAATCATAACAACGATCAATAATAATAATAATAATAATAATAATAATAATAATAATAATAATAATAATAATAATAATAATAATAATAATAATAATAATAATAATAATAATAATAATAATAATAATAATAATAATAATAATAATAATAATAATAATAATAATAATAATAATAATAATAATAATAATAATAATAATAATAATAATAATAATAATAATAATAATAATAATAATAATAATAATAATAATAATAATAATAATAATAATAATAATAATAATAATAATAATAATAATAATAATAATAATAATAATAATAATAATAATAATAATAATAATAATAATAATAAATATCATAATAATAATGAACTGGATATTAAATAAATTAGGTAGGTACATAGGTACTGATTTTCTTTAACCATGATCGAATAAAATACGGGCTAAAAAATTCCCGGAGGGACGGACCCAGCTTGTTTTTTTTCTTTCTCGTTTTGTGTGTTCTTTTTTTTTATCTATTTTTTTCTACCTAGGTATCTAGGTACGTGTACGTGTACAAAAGTTGGGGATTTTTTTTTCAACAGGGGGGTTACGTGTATTTAAACTCCCAAAGTTTCCTCCACAGTTAGCAAAAGCTTAAGAAGACCTCGGTACGTTTCTGAACTTTAAATCATACCTATTCGCTGAGGGGGGAGGGGCGGCAAAAAAAGTTACCTTTCAAAAAACTTCCGCAGGAAAGCGGGGCTAGATAGGGACCTGTCTAAATATTTGTTCGGGAAAATTTAGCTGTTTGCACGGGAAAATATAATTTCATTCCTGCATGCCTGTATAGGCTAGATAGGGACCTGTCTAAATATTTGTTCGGGAAAATTTAGCTGTTTGCACGGGAAAATATAATTTCATTCCTGCATGCCTGTATTTAGGTGACGTGGGTGAGTGTGATTTTTGACAGCGGCATTCACCCTTTTTGACTTTTTGAGCCGCGACCCCCGGGCTTTTATCTCGCGACCCTCAGGTTGGGAACCGATGATTTATGACACGGCTGCATCTTCTCCTTCCCTAGGGAAGGATCCCTTTAACCCATTGAACCCCACTTTACCGTGATATGCAACGTGCCATATGCAACATAATTGGTAAAGATTAAATCGGACAAGCTGTCCGATTGTACAGCAAGAGGTCATGAACCCATCACACTAAAATGTGAATTAAATATTCATTTTTTTTTTTTTTTTTTTTTTTTTTGTGGTGATAAAGATGATTTATGACACGGCTGCATCTTCTCCTTCCCCTTAACCCATTGAACCCCGCTGTACCGTGATATGCAACGTGCCATATGCAACATAATTGGTAAAGATTAAATCGGACAGCTTTTGTAGAGCAAGAGGTCATGAACCCATGACACTAAAATGTGAATTAAATATTCAATTTTTTTTTTGCTGATTGATAAAAAAAAGCTTCAAGTCCTTATTGTGAAAAATTGAACAAAAATTTAGTTGAAGTTAGTCTTGCCAAATGGGTATTATTCCGATATCTATGAACGTGCCTAGGTGGCTTTATGTGTGAGAAAGGAAAGAAAAATTAGGTAAACCAGTCAGGTAAACCAAAACCAGTAGCAAATCCCTTTGAGGGATCCCCATAATACCTCAGTAACCTCTTTAGAGCAAAAGGTCACGACACAAGCCTGCGAAATGTCAATTCATAACGAGGATTATGAGCCTTTTGGCTCCAAAGTTTTTCTTTTTAATTATTATTATTTTTTAAGCTAAAAAAAAGGCTTACCTTTTCAACACTGCATGAAGAATGAAATCCGGGCATAGTAAGCTCGTATACATATAACTCTATCATTTTTCCTTCCTCCTCTTTCTCTTTTCCTCCTCCTTTTCCACTTTCTCCACCTCCTCTTTCGCTTCTCCACCTCTCCTCTCGTCTCTTCCGCTTTTCTCCTCCATATATGACTTTCACGAGGGAAGGGAATAAAAAAAACTTTACACTTTTTTTTCACGTTTCCATATTTTCATTTTATTATTTTTTATTTTTACCTACTTTTTTCGCTCTCAAATACCCTCACCCCCTTTTTCCCGGGGTCTTCCTTCCGATCCCCGGGGGCTTTCCCTGTCTCTCATCAAAAATAATAGCCTCTCCTTGGGGCCCCATTTGCATTTTTCTCTCTCCTTTGCATTCCATTATTATTATCATCATCATTATTATTATTATTATTATTATTATTATTTTACGTAATTAATCCCGTCAGACGGCGGCTTTTGTATTTGAATGATGAGTGGAAGATTAATGGCCACTCCTGCACTCCTGCATCCTCTGGAGAGGGGATATCTCTAGGCTGTGAAGAAGAGAAAGTGGGGTGATCTAGATTCCGAAGAGAGGAGTGCTTCAGCCTGGAAAAAGGTTAGGACAGGGATGCGAGTGCATAGTGATTTCTAGAAGGAGTGAGACCTAATTCGAAGATTTGACTTTTGGATTGCATATTATGTTTGTATGGGAACGTTTCCTTTGAAAATAAAGCACAAAAGTCACTCTCATGCACCTAGGTATCCGATTCCCAAAGTGTATAATTTATTTTCAGACATTTAATTTGTACCTAAACTATCTGAATGTGTAATCTGAATGTATAAGGCATAATAAAATTGATTACTTAGATGACAAAATAGATACATAAATACTACTGTTACAGGTGAACTTTGAAGCTAAATAGATGAGGGAAGAGCTATTTTAATGATAGGCTTCAACAATTTTAATTGTTTTAGTTCAGCCCGTCCTGTTTCACAAATTTCCCTGTAAGTGGCTCAGACTGGCGTTACAGGCATTTTATGAGCAGTCATCCAGAGAGAAAGAGAGAGAGAGAAAGAGAGGAGGAGCAGGAGGAGGAGGAGGAGGAGGAGGGGGAGGAGGAGGAGGAGTTAGAGAGAGGAGAAGGGAGAGTTATTTTCGTCCAATTTAAATTCGATTTGATTGACAATGTATTGTTCAAATCGTGTTCCGTGCACATTGTACGTCAAAAATGTGAATGTCACATACGGGAAAACGATTTTCATTTGATAGGAAATCCTAATTTGAAGCTCTTTTTTTTAAATCCGTACAGTTCTCTGGCAAAATTGTATGGAAAATATTTCAAAATTTAGATTTGGTCGGGCATCACGGTATACGCTGAATAGAGCTCCCACATAGTCAGACACTATGTAAAGAATTGATCCGGAATGGGAAATGTTGCAATATAATCCGGGAAATCAGATACCTATGGAAAATTAACAATGTATTGAGAGTGTTCCCACTACACACGACACGATTTTTTTCCGAACGACAAGTGGGAACGTGCCTTTGACTAAAGAACTTTCTAGGAGTAGGGTGAATGGCCGTACCTTGGTTCACTTTTTACATTTCTATTTTTTAAATTTTTTCTGTTCATCCCAGGAGGGCAAATAAGGGCTAGAAAAGTACTTTGGTTTGTTGTCCATCTAATTATTTTACTTTTGGAATGCCAGTATGTATGAGCTTTGCGTGAAATGCATTCTACAAAGTCAATTTTTTTGAACCAAGGTACGCCCTACTTACGTACCTTGGATCACCACATGTCGTACCTTGGTTATATCTAATTTACATGGGGAGTAAGTGGAAAATTAAGGAAAATTAAAAATCAGTTTTTTTTTTATCAAAAGTAGAAAATGAGTCTTTATTGTTTCTTATGTAATAAAAAAAGGAACAAACATAAATTTTAGGCCAAAAAACAATTTTTTATCAATTAGGGTTACCTAAAAATGAGATCTAAAAAAAAAGACTATGTAGGTAGGATAATCTGTAAGATAATCTGCTTCGAGGTGCTGCGGTGACTGCTCTGACAGCTGACAGCATTGCCCAATGCATCTTTGTCCACAGGGGCGCGCTTTATTCCGTTCTTACTGCGAGGCATTTTTATCTGAAACATTTTTTTAAAAAATGGTTAAATGTTATCTAGTATATTTGTGTTATCACTTCCGTAATGTCACAACTAGTCAAACCCCACAGTGCTAAATTTCACTATGCTGTGGCGGGACTCGAACCAAGGACCTACGGGTCACAAGTCAGTGATAGTGGGTAGGTAGTTAGTTATATGTACATAGGTAACCAGGTACTAGGTGCCTTATTTAATGAAAATTCATTTCTGCGCATCTGCAGATACGTGTTTTGATCAACTTAGGTCTTACGTTTCAATTATCGTCACGTAAGTTTGCGAAGCAAAAACTACATATCTGTTTTGAGCTTGTGTCCACGTATAGTCTTGTTTTATACCTCCTCTATACAGATTTGATAAAACAGTCATGGACAATGTCAAAGGGATATTTGAAAATAACAAATCATGACACGAGAGGCTAAGAAAGGTTCAATTTGAGAAAATGTGACCGGCATAAATTTCAGCTCCGATGAGGGCCATCATAATATCGGGGTTACTGAAGACCATCTCTATCGACATTTTCTTTTTATGTCCTAAAAATTTTGCTTTCCTCTTGCTTTTCTTCTTATCCCCTCCTTTTCCTCTCTTCTTTCTTCTTCCTTCTCCTCTCTTCCTTTTCTTTTTCAAATCCGAACTCACGTCCGTACGTGCCTGTATGACAAAATACGAAAGAGAAATAAAAAAGAGAGAAAAGCATTTTCCCAAACAGCAAATTTGCCTTATGACACGGTGCTCCCCCCCTCCCCCCATCTAGCGTGGCGTTTTCAATCGATCAATACAATTTATTTTTCATACTGGGTGGTCACAGTATGGTAAAAATGGTAAATGGTAATATAAGTACTTTTATTGTACAAAATTTTCAACAAATATTGAACAAATTGAACAAAGCAAAATAACAAATATATAAATTAGAATGTTCTTTATTAGAAAAGCAAGTAGAACATCAATAGGTCTCAGGTTCGATTCCCGCCCGGATGAATTTTGAACAGATAAGGTTCGTTCTCTGAACGACTGACTTTCTGATATCCTCTCCTGGTTTGACGTTCTCCTATCTTGTCTTGCTTCTCTTCCATTTCAGTACGATAAAACATACGTTGTTACACTGTTATAGGTAGTTCTTTTATCAAATGTCTGTAATACTTTTACCAGAAGGGATCAGAATTTCTTCCTCGTCTGAGATTCAAACCCGGTCCTAGGTCTCGGTTCAGTTGAGATTGTTGAAAGTCAACAGTGCTCTTAACCATTCACATTTATTCTCTGTAAACCATCTCACTCTGAAGTAGTCTCCTAGCATTTTCCCCGTTTTTATGTTAATTTCCTGTGAACCCTTCCACCCTGTATATTTCTATACGAACCCGCCAAGACGTGAGGTACGCCGCTTTTCATACCTGGGATAACTGCCTCATTGTTATACATTAGACCTTGGCGTTTGCGGGTTTGTTTGTTCAGTGAGACCTAATTCGAAAATTTGACTTTTGGATTGCATATGTTTGTATGGGAACGTTTCCTTTTGAAAATAAAGCACAAAAGTCACTCTCATGCACCTAGGTATCCGATTCCCAAAGTGTAAGTATAATTTATCTTCAGACATTTAATTTGTACCTAAACTATCTGAATGTGTAATCTGAATGTATAAGGCATAATAAAATTGATTATTTAGATGACAAAATAGATACATAAATACTACTGTTACAGGTGAAATTTGAAGCTAAATAGATGAGGGATGAGCTATTTTAATGATAGGCTTCAACAATTTTAATTGTTTTAGTTCAGCCCGTCCTGTTTCACAAATTTCCCTGTAAGCTCAGACTGGCGTTACAGGCATTTTATGAGCAGTCATCCAGAGAGAAAGAGAGAGAGAGAAAGAGAGGAGGAGCAGGAGGAGGAGGAGGAGGAGGAGTTAGAGAGAGGAGAAGGGAGAGTTATTTTCGTCCAATTTAAATTCAATTTGATTGACAATGTATTGTTCAAATCGTGTTCCGTGCACATTGTACGTCAAAAATGTGAATATCACATACGGGAAAACGATTTTCATTTGATAGGAAATCCTAATTTGAAGCTCTTTTTTTAAATCCGTACAGTTCTCTGACAAAATTGTATGGAAAATATTTCAAAATTTAGATTGGTCGGGCATCACGGGTATACGCTGAATAGAGCTCCCACAAAGTCAGAAACTATGTAAAGAATTGATCCGGAATGGGAAATGTTGCAATAAAATCCGGGAAATCAGATACCTATGGAAAATTAACAATGTATTGAGAGTGTTCCCACTACACACGACACGATTTTTTTCCGAACGACAAGTGGGAACGTGCCTTTGACTAAAGAACTTTCTGGGAGTAGGTATCATTTTGAAACGCATTTTATTTATTGCTAATTAAAGGTGTGTTCAATTAAATTCAATTAATTAAAGGTGCATGGATACCTACCTATCATAGGAATATAGGTAATACAATTAAATTGCTTTTTTTCCCCATGAATTTTGGCTTTTTAGTCTGCATGCGTGGAATAAATTGAAAACCATTATTAAATTTTCCGTGAATTTCGGCTATTGTATCATTTTGAAACGCATTTTATTTATTGCTAATTAAAGGTGTGTTCAATTAAATTCAATTATTTAAAGGTGCATAGATACCTACCTATCATAGGAATATAGGTAATACAATTAAATTGCTTTTTTCCCCATGAATTTTGGCTTTTTAGTCTGCATGCGTGGAATAAATTGAAAACCATTATTAAATTTTCCGTGAATTTCGGCTATTTACTAAAAACAAGAGCTATTACAATGATTTCATTTCAAAAACTACGTAGTTTATTGATTTCTGACTAAAAATTGTCAAATCAAATACCTACATACCTACCTCCCTATTTTAATTTTAATACCCACAGAAACGTTTTATCAATAAGTTTTCAATGAAAATACCATCAGATAAAATGATTAAAATCTGACGCAACATTAAAAAAGGTCGTATAGTAATCAAATACCTAGGTACCTACTAGTAACCTATCAAAAACAAATAAATAATACCTACCTAATAATAAAACGATTTAGGTAATGATAGTAAAAACTTTACAGAAACTGATAATTACCTACGAATAAAGTAGATATCAATAAAGAACTACCTTCCCATCTTGAAAGTTTCCAAAAGTAAAATCTTTGACCTTCCTGGGATTCAAGTGCCTATCCTCTAGCACAGAAGAGTGGGCAGAAGAAATAATCTTCTTATTTTTCAAGTGAATTTTTTCCAATAAAACAAGGCTTGAAGCTCAATGGAGAGACTTATCACGTCCTTCTCTTCTCCTTCTCCTCCTTATTCTTTTTCTTCTCCTCCTCCTTCGTCTGCTCTTGTTCCTTCCTAACCACCTCCTCCTTATTCTTCTTCCTTCTCTCGTCTTTATTTTCCTCCTGGTTCTTTTTCGCCATCTTTTTCTTTCTATACCTCCTCCTTCTCTTCTTTCGCCTCCAAGGTCGTAAACCTCTCTTTCTACACCTACACCACTCTCATTTTTCCTCCTCCTCTTCTTCTTCTTCCTCCTATTCTCCCTCTTCTCTCAAAAGGAAAAGTTGTATTTTTTCCCTTTCCTATACCACCCTCTTTTTTCTCCTTCTTTTCCTTCTTATTCTCCTCTTCTTCCTCCTCCTCCTTCTCCTCCACCTTTCTTTACTAAATGTCCCACATTTTGACCTCGTAAATCTTTTTTGTGATCTTTCTTCACTTTCTCCCTCCCTCTCTATCTCATTCTTTCTCTCTTGGGTTTCTATCCCTCTTCTCTCTTTCTCACCCGTTCTCTCTCTCTCTCTCTCTCTCTCTCTCCCACATTCTTTACCCTCGGTTTTACTTCCTACTTTCTCAACCTACCTAAATATGTTGTATGTTGTCTGTATACAATTATGGAGCTATGGAGCCATAAAAAGGGACGGAAAAGGAATCCCCTCCATCTCCCAGTCTTATTACTGGGCCTTTATCCTCCTTCCCCTTCTTTTCCTCCTCCTCCTTCTCCTCCTCCTTCTTCTTCTAACCCCTCTTCTTCTTTTTCTTCTTCTTTTTCTTCTCCTCCTCCCCCTTCTTCTCCTTGTCTTCCCCATTTACTTTCTGTACCCCTTACCAGGGTATAGAGAGGGCGGAGAGTGGTTGTCAACCAGTCAGTCTCTTCCACTTGACTTGATTTCCTCGTAGATGAATAATGACATTGGGGCTTCCAAAATCCTTAATGAAAAAAAGACAAAAAAAACCTGTCTGAAAACAATGAAATTAATAATTTATCGAAAAGTCTCACGCCACTCACCATTTTGTGCTTCCCTCTTTGTCTCACTCCTCTCTTTCATCCTCTCCTTCTCTCTTTCCTCTCTTTCTTTCCTATCTCTTTTCCCTCCCGCTCTCTCTCTTTCGTCCTCCTTCTCTTTCTCTCTCTTCCTTTCCTATCTCATTTCCCTCCCTCTCTTTCATTTCTCACTCTCCTCTCTCCATTTTCCTCTCCTTGCTCTATCTTTTGGAACTCTCTCTTTCTCTCTCAATTTCTTCCCAGTTTTTTTACTTAACCCTCTGTGTGTCTCTCTTTCTCTCTCTCCCTCTCTTAAATCTTTCCTCCCTTTTTCACACCCAGTTTTTTCCACTTATTTTTCCCTTCTTCTTCTCTCCCCCCTTTTTTTATAGTACCTAGTTTTTTTATGCTGTTGAATATTTATTAGTGCCAACGTCGAACGGAATAGAAGAATGGGGTGGAGTGAGATGAAAGCTATGGGAAATCGAAAGTAATTCATAATTATTCAAAAAGGGAAGAGAGAAAGAGAGTAGGGAGAGAGAGAGAGAGAGAGAAATAGATGGCGAGGGGAAAACCTGTTGGGTGGAAGAGCGGTGCATAAAAAGAGCAGTACGCTGAAAAAAGGCGTGGCGCGAAACAAAAGTCAAATATTTCAGCTGAAAAACGCCGAAAAAGAAAAGTGTACAAGCGGAAAATGAGGCAAACCCTGTGGAAATCCTGTAAAAAGGGAGAAGAAAACGGGAAAAAGAGTGTCAACAAAAGAATGTCGAGCAGTGAGATATGTAAATAAAAACATAAATATTCGGAACCAGCAAAACCTCCTTGCGGAGCTTTCAAAAAAGTCCCTCGAACGCCCCTCCTTTTCCGTACAACGTCGAAAAATTGCCCCCCCCCCTAATATGAAAACACCCCGATATGTCTTCATTATTCCTTTTTCAGCCTTCCCGAGGGGACGAGGCATAAATTGGGAGAAATCCCGAAAAAAAGGAAACGAGGGAATGTCTTGATTTACATAAAATACAATGCTTATTTGTACAATGCTAGGGTGTTTATTTGTACCAGGGTGTTTTGGGGCGCTTGGCACGAAGCAATTGAAAATAATGTTCCTTTGACTGTGAACAATAATTTTTATGCCATCAAATGCCTTCCTTTCTTAAAGCACAATCTTTGAATACTAATGTTCTGCAAAAGCCTTTCTTTTGATCTTTTTATAGTACTGCTATGCTCCAATACTAATGTCCTGCAGTGCCTCTTCTTTTTATTTATAACAAAGTTGAGAGGGGTAATAGCCATAGACTTGAAATTTGTCTTCAAACGTGACAAGAGTACAACACGAAACTTTTGGTTGATTTCAGTGCAGCGGTTGGCAGTATTTTGACCGCTTTTTTGGCGGTTTTCGGCTCTACTAACTAAACGGTTAGGTTAGACCAATCGAAAAAGTTACAAGTATAAGGCATGAGTTGTTCACACTAGGCCATTTTCCATTTTGAGGTCTTCATTGTAAGAGAACTTCTTTTATTGTTCACCCTGTTGGTACCGTTTGTAAAACAGAGAGGTAATTAATAACAATGTTATTTACCTATTTGTGTTTAATATTACTGTTTTTATACTGTTGAGTGTGGTATCAGTGCCTAATCGCTTCATAGGATATAGGATATTTGGAGATTAAGGTATGTGCATTTGTATTTACGACCAATTAGCGCTGACTAATCTATTCGTACGAATGCAGTTGAAAGTTCCCCTACCACAAAATTTGGAGGTACATTGGTTTTCGGCTCTACTAACTAAACGGTTAGGTTAGACCAATTGAAAAAGTTATAAGTATAAGGCATGAGTTGTTCACACTAGGCCATTTTCCATTTTGAGGTCTTCATTGTAAGAGAACTTCTTTTATTGTTCACCCTGTTGGTACCGTTTGTAAAACAGAGAGGTAATTAATAACAATGTTATTTACCTATTTGTGTTTAATATTACTGTTTTTATACTGTTGAGTGTGGTATCAGTGCCTAATCGCTTCATAGGATATAGGATATTTGGAGATTAAGGTATGTGCATTTGTATTTACGACCAATTAGCGCTGACTAATCTATTCGTACGAATGCAGTTGAAAGTTCCCCTACCACAAAATTTGGAGGTACATAATAATATTATCTATAGGTTTAATTTATGTTCAACAATATCCAAAATTATCTATCGACCTCAGGGGTATCAAACTTGCGGCCGTCCTGGCCTGGTCGTGTGGCCCGCGACAAACCCACAATAAAAGAAGAAAATAATGAAAGTAACTAGACACATTGAGTACTATGGACTTTCCAAGAAACTCCGATGGTTATAAAAATTGCTGAAAATACCATAGTTATGGGATAGAGTGGATTGGAACAGGCACACTCCATTTGTCAAGGGACTAGGTTTAGCTTGCCCTTTGGATCAACGAAGAAACCCATTTACATTATTTTACTGGTGCTGACAATAAAAATATGATAATAACCAGGTATTGCAAAAAAATCAGTACTTTGAAACATGGTCCGCTTATAAGTTCGATTTAGACACCCCTGATCCACCTCCTGGTCAAACCAATACACCACTGTACATTAGATGTTCGAATTCATGACTATTTTCTACCCCATTAAGTTCATATGAATCGAACCCAATTTTTTTGTCATTTCTCGTACCTCGTAAACTACATATAAATTGGTAACAATAAATCAACTACTTAACTGTCAAAGGTCGATGAATTCTATTATCTACAATTCTTCATACATCGGTACATCGCTGATGAATACAAAATTACAAATAGGGAAGATTATTTATTTGTATAGTATCGGAAACTGAACCTCCGTTTCGGTTAAATTGCCACATCCACCAATAAAATTATTCAATTACAAATATCTACTATTCTCTTGTTTGTATTAAAGGCACATCCACTAATAATGCAAATTTTCTCATATTTTGCTGAAATGCAAGAACTGTTGACATAAAGGAACTTCCTGCCCAGTCTACATAAAGTAATATACTTAATTATACTTATATTTGTTGAAGTGCCACATCCCTCAATTTATTTGGAAATTCCCTCCATCTCTCTCTCCCTCTCTCTCTTTCTCTCTCTCTTTCTCTCGCTGAAACATTTTCAATCAACTTGAAAGTTCTAGCCTTTCTCTAGCACAGGAATAATCTACCGAAGGTATGTAGGTATCGAAGGAATTTGAGTGTTGAAAAAGAGGGGCAAAAAACACCAAAAGTTTCCAAATCGAGTGACCATTTTTAAAACCCTTCAAATAACTAATGGAAAAACTTTGGCGGCTAAAGAAAGGAGGAGAAGAAATGGAGGAGAGGAGAAAGAAAAAAGAAAGAGGAGGAGAGAAATGAGAAAAGAGATAGAGAGAGAGAAGGAACAAAAAAAAAGAACGAACGGGAAAGAAAAAGAGGGAGACGAAAAGAGAGAGAGAGAGAGAGAGAGAGAGAGAGAGAGAGAAAGAGGAAGGGAGAGATAGGAAGTGAGAAAAATAAAAGGGTAGAAACTTGGAGAGAAATAAAAACCATATTGAAGGAGCAAGCTAGAGAATTCATCCCTAATATTTGTACCAAATAATGTTGGTGAAAGAAAAAAAAAAAGGAACAAAAGAAACGAAAAAAAAAACAAGCGGGGCCCGTCCCTCCGGGCATTTTTTGATCTTGGTTAAAGAAAATCAGTATTCAGTATGTACCTACCTATTTTATTTAATATTCAGTTTATTATTATTCTTGATTTGATTTTTTGATTTTACTTTCATGTAATGATTTAAAATCAAGAGCCTGTTCTCCCGTTATTCCCAATATAAGGTTTAAGTCACCCATCCATTTATTGGCCTTTTTCGGCGTAGCTTAACACAGGTGACGCTAAAACCGGTCTTAAATTATCGACTGAAGTTTCTCGCTTCGAGTTCATAGGTCGTCGCGACAAATTTCAAGATCAGAGCTCATTTGTGTGAGAAAACGTGAAAAAATCCCCCAAAAACCGATTTTTTTTTCTTGGTTTTTTGGCTTTTTGGTTTTTGCACCACCACTTTCGTGTTCCTGATAAAAATACCTTTGATTTGATGTATAGGTCGACCAGGTTTGGATAAGTCCTTCTATGGGGACAGACAGACTGACGACACCGAAGCGAATACAATAGCCCGTCCACTATACTTTTTTATTACTATCGTAATAATAAAGGAAGGACGGGCTAAAAATAGAAAGAGGCTAAATACTCGTAGTTTACGACCTCAACTCCCCTTCTTCTTATTGTCCTTCTTTTCCTACTCCTCCTTCTCCTCATTCTCCTTCTCCTCGTGTAATATTGTTGTTTTCTTCTTTTCCTTCCCCTCACTTTCTTCTTCTCCTCCTCCTCTTTCTTTTCATTACTGTTCAAAGTTTTTTCTTCTCTTCATTTTTCCCCAGCTGTATCGGAGCGCCTAATGTTATCGTTTAATGATGGTCATTTCTGGTGCAGCTTGTATCATGTTTTTGTTGAACGGGTGCCAAGTACTTAGGCCTTCCCGTTTTTCACTTGGTGCTTCTGACTCCCATCAACTGTGCTTCCTCAGAAGTTCAGAGTTAGTAATTGAGTTCTTCAAAGTTGGAACTGTTGGAAGATATTTTTTTCCAACATTACCTACTTAATTTTGTAAATACAGTTTAAATTTAATCCCCTTTGATCGAGTCGGCCTAGTTGCCTTGGAGAGTGACGCGTCTGCCTTGTAGGCGCTAGGTCGCGGGTTCGATTCCCACTCAGGGCGGATATTTAAACAGATAGATAAGGTTTATTTTCGGAATGGCTGGCTTCCTTCTACTATGTCCTCCTTCTCTCTGAAATTTCGGGACGATTTCGAGCTCCCTCTATCAAACCTCCTGAAAAAAAAGATCACTTTTCCGATCCTATCGACATTCACTGAAACACGTTCTCACTATAAACGTTTATTTCCTAATTCATCTTTGATTTTACCTACTTTATGGGTAAAGGAAAGGATATTAAAAAAATACTCAACTTTGAGGAGAAAAAACAGCCCACTTTCTTATCTCTCATTCGCCAGAAGTCGGGACTTATTTTCTTCACAAAAGTTTGATTGAGAAAAAGCTTTGAAACAATTGTTTGAAATTTCCAGGAAGCAATGTGCTGGCTTCATTTATTTCTCCCCCGTTTTACGAGGTAGCTCACCAAAATGAACACAGAAGTTTTTTTTTTCCTGTTGTAACTTTTAGTCAAATGGGTTTTATGACTGTAAGTTTTATAACAAGATTTCTCCTCTTACCTACTTACTCTCTACCTAAAAACATAAAAAAAAACTTCTCATTTTCTTCCTCCTTCTCTTTCTTTCTCTCCCTCTCTCTTCCTTTCTCTCTTACACTTTTTTGTTAGACTTCTCTTGTTCTTATCAGATTTAATTTAATTTGAACCTATTCTATCTTCTTCTTTTTTTTCTACAAAAACTTTGTGGTACCTCTCTTTACCTTTCTCTTTTTTTGCTAACATTGATCTCCTGATGCCAGATGCTAGAATTGAAGAAATTTTCCCATTTGAGCTTTGTTAGGTACTTTCCTTATCCTATAGGAAGTAAAGTAATGTATTCGGGCCAAATTTTCGATGGTCAGTTTTTAGTGCCAAAACACGTTTTGAGGTCCCTAGAGCCTAAATCCAAAGTTTCAGCCATTTTTCCGTGTGTGTGTCTGTCTGTCCTTCTGTCTGTCTGTAAACAAAATATCTCGAGAACAGTAAGAGCTAGAGACTTGAAATTTTGTTTTGTGTCTGTCTGTCTGTAAACAAAATATCACGAGAACGGTAAGAGCTAGAGACTTGAAATTTGGTATGTACCTATCTTTCAAATGTGACAATGATGCGACACGAAACTTTTGGTTAAGACCGGTGCAACGCTTGGCGGCATTTTAACGCTTTTTGGTGATTTTCGGTGTATTAACAATATCTCGGAAACGGTATGTGCTAAAGACTTGAAATTTGGTAAGTAGTTCACAAATGTGACAAGGATGCACCCAGTGGCGTAGCGTCCATATAAGGCGTGTATGGCGGCCATACACTCGAAATTTCACTCAAATACCCTTAAATATTGACTTTAAATAATTAATGTATTTTTATTAGATGAATAAAAATTATTATCTCTTAAAATTGTTAAAAATCCCTAAATTCATTTTTATCCCAGTCAGACCTGAAAAATCCCTGAAAAGGGATAAAAATCCCACTGCGTCGGGATAAGATACAGTAAGAACACTATGCAGGGCACCTTACACCGCTACATGTATGAAAGGGTATTACTTGCCCAACCACATCTATTTTGGTATGGAATTGGATGCGTGTTAAATAGTGAGAATGTAGGACGCCTTAGAACAAAGAACGTGTACTGACTATGATGCTACTAACAGTATAGCGAAGCTATACTAGTAATGAAAGTATTGCAATCGGTCCAAATTTTCAAAATCGGACGACACAAGACTGCGAAATGTCAATTCATAACGAGGATTATGAGCCCTTTGGCTCCAAAGTTTTTCTTTTTAATTACCTATTATTATTTTTTAAGCTAAAAAAAGGCTTACCTTTTCAACACTGCACAAAAGAGTGAAATCCGAAGGTAGTAAGCTCGTATATAATAACTCTATCATTTTTCCTTCCTCCTCTTCCTCTTTCTCTTTTTCTCCTCCTCCTTTTCCACTTCCTCCTCCTCTTTCGCTTCTCTACCTCTCCTCTCGTCTCTTCCGCTTTTCTCCTCCATATGACTTTAACGGGGAAAGGGAATAAAAAAAAAAAAAAAACTTTACACTTTTTTTACGTTTCCATATTTTCATTTTATTATTTTTTATTTTTACCTACTTTTTTCGCTCTCAAATCCCCTCACCCCCTTTTTCCCGGGGTCTTCCTTCCGATCTCCGGGGGCTTTCCCTGTCTCTCATCAAAAATAATAGCCTCTCCTTGGGGCCCCATTTGCATTTTTCTCTCTCCTTTGCATTCCATTATTATTATCATCATCATTATTATTATTATTATTATTATTATTATTTTACGTAATTAATCCCGTCAGACGGCGGCTTTTGTATTTGAATGATGAGTGGAAGATTAATGGCCACTCCTGCACTCCTGCATCCTCTGGAGAGGGGATATCTCTAGGCTGTGAAGAAGAGAAAGTGGGGTGATCTAGATTCCGAAGAGAGGAGTGCTTCAGCCTGGAAAAAGGTTAGGACAGGGATGCGAGTGCATAGTGATTTCTAGAAGGAGTGAGACCTAATTCGAAGATTTGACTTTTGGATTGCATATTATGTTTGTATGGGAACGTTTCCTTTGAAAATAAAGCACAAAAGTCACTCTCATGCACCTAGGTATCCGATTCCCAAAGTGTATAATTTATTTTCAGACATTTAATTTGTACCTAAACTATCTGAATGTGTAATCTGAATGTATAAGGCATAATAAAATTGATTACTTAGATGACAAAATAGATACATAAATACTACTGTTACAGGTGAACTTTGAAGCTAAATAGATGAGGGAAGAGCTATTTTAATGATAGGCTTCAACAATTTTAATTGTTTTAGTTCAGCCCGTCCTGTTTCACAAATTTCCCTGTAAGCTCAGACTGGCGTTACAGGCATTTTATGAGCAGTCATCCAGAGAGAAAGAGAGAGAGAGAAAGAGAGGAGGAGCAGGAGGAGGAGGAGGAGGAGGAGTTAGAGAGAGGAGAAGGGAGAGTTATTTTCGTCCAATTTAAATTCAATTTGATTGACAATGTATTGTTCAAATCGTGTTCCGTGCACATTGTACGTCAAAAATGTGAATATCACATACGGGAAAACGATTTTCATTTGATAGGAAATCCTAATTTGAAGCTCTTTTTTTAAATCCGTACAGTTCTCTGACAAAATTGTATGGAAAATATTTCAAAATTTAGATTTGGTCGGGCATCACGGTATACGCTGAATAGAGCTCCCACATAGTCAGACACTATGTAAAGAATTGATCCGGAATGGGAAATGTTGCAATATAATCCGGGAAATCAGATACCTATGGAAAATTAACAATGTATTGAGAGTGTTCCCACTACACACGACACGATTTAGACAAATTTGGTTATATTAGCTTGAATCCTTAAATCGTAGCGCCTCTAAAATTTAGCGCTAGATCGCGGGTTCAATGCCTACCCGGGTCGGATTTCATCCTGAACAGATAAGGTTCGTTCTCGGAACGGCTGGCTTTCTCCTACCCTGTGTTCCTTCTCTCTTCGATTTCGGAACGATAACACCTTAGCAGTCACAGTTCCCTCTATAAAGCCTCTTAAATTTGGTTATGAAAGGGCTGCCCAAATGACAGAGGAGTGGGGATGATATTGATAGGGGCTATTGTTGGTCTGACGTCTGTATTATCTAGGTATTCCAGCTCAGTTGGGGAGCAAAATCATTGGAGCGTTAAAGGGGGTAGAGTATCCTAATATTAGGTACCTAGGTATAGGTATACCTTTGTTATTCCCAATACACCTTCATTCTTCCGATGAACCTTCACCAATAAATACAACACGTTCACTAGAATGTCTGGTCTTATAAGTTTTCACATTCGATTGGTATCAAGGTAGTTTATTATTAGCCATCTTAAAAAAAAAAAAAAAAAAAAAAAAAAAAAACAAAAAAAAAAATCCTAGTTTATTGATTAAAAATTGTCAAATCAAATACCTACATACCTATTTTAATTTTAATACCCACAGAAACATTTTATCAATTAGTTTTCAATGAAAATACCATCAGATAAAATAGGTAATTGAAATCTGACACAACGTTAAAAAAGGTCATATAGTAATCAAATACCTAGGTACCTACTAGGTAACCTATCAATAACAAATAAATAATACCTAATAATAAAACGATTTAGGTAGGTAATGATAATAAAAACTTTACAGAAACTGATAATTACCTACGAATATGAATGAACCCATTTGTAATATGTAGTTAGACCTAAAGACATCTACTCGTAGATATCAATAAAGAACTACCTTCCTATCTTGAAAGTTTTGAATTGAATTGAATTGATTCAAGTGCCTATCCTCTAGCACAGAGGAGTGGGCAGTAGAAATAAGCTTCTTATTTTTCAAGTGAATTTTTTCCAATAAAACAAGGCTCGAAGCTCAATGGAGAGACTTATCACGTCCTTCTCTTCTTCTTCTCCTCCTTCTTCTGCTTTTTCTCCTTCTCCTCCTTCTTCTTCTTTTTCTCCTTCTTTTTCTTCTTCTCCTCCTCCTCCTTCGTCTGCTCTTGTTCCTTCCTAACCACCTCCTCCTTATTCTTCTTCCTTCTCTCGTCTTTATTTTCCTCCTGGTTCCAGTTCTCAAACCCAATAGGTAGTACCAACGCTACAGACTGGAAGAGCGAACTAATTGAATTGATGATTTGAAATTTCCTACCTCGCCTCACCTCGATGGCTCATCCAGTTCATCCACCAGTAAAACCTTTAATACACCTCCACTATTTCGGGATTTCCGGGGATCATTTTATACCCACCTAGAATTTTTCCTTGGGTCATTACTTTCTCGCTTCATTTCGCACTACTCCCCTGACACACTGTGTTTGTATCTTTTCCATCCAGCTCATGTCATTAATATTCAAAGCATCACAGTCTCATACCCTACACCTACACCACTCTTATTTTTCCTCATTCTCCTCCTCTTCTTCTTCTTCTCCTTCTTCCTCCTCTTCTTCTCCTTCTTCCTATTCTTCCTCTTCTCTGAAAAGGAAAAGTCGAATTTTTTCCCTCTCCTATACCACCCTCTTTTTTCTTCTTCTTTTCCTTCTTCTTCTCCTTCTTCTTCTGCTTCTTCTTCCTCCTCTTCTTCTACTTCTTCTCCCCTTCCCCCTGCTTCTTCTCCTCCTCCACCGTCCTTTATTCAATGTCCCACGTGACCTCGTAAATCTTTTTTGTGACCTTTCTTCACTTTCTCTCTCCCTCCCTCTATCTCATGCTTTCTCTCACTTGGGTTTCTATCCCTCTTCTCTGTCTCTCTCTCTCTCTCTCTCTCTCTCTTCTTCTCTCCCTCCCTCTTCTCCCCTCTCCCCCCTCCCTCTCTTTTT
>NW_007377660.1:121338-203326 GCF_000475195.1 Diaphorina citri
GCTCTCTCTCTCTCTCTCTCTCTCTCTCTCGGGTTTATATCCCTCGCTCTCTCTCTCTTTTTTTTTTCTCTCCCACACTCTTTCACCTCGGTTTTACTTTCTACTTTCTCAACCTATCTAAATATGTTGTGTGTTGTCTGTATACAATTATGGAGCTATGGAGCCATGAAAAGGGACGGAAAAAGAATCCCCTCCCCTCTCCAGTCTCCTTACTGAGCCATATCCTCCCTTCCCCTCTTTCAATCCTTCTCTTCTTCTTCTTCTCCTCCCTTCTCTTATTTCAATCCTTCTCTTTTTATTCTTTTTATTCTTTTCCTTCATCTTCTTCTTCTTCTTCTCCTCCTCCTTTTTCTTCTTCTTCTTGCCTCCCCCACTTACTCTCTCTAGCCCTTACCCCCGGTAGGGGAGTGGTTGTCAACCAGTCAGTCTCTTCCACTTGACTTGATTTCCTCGTAGATGAATAATGACATAGGGGCTTCCAAAATCCTTAATGAAAAAAAAAAAAAAAAAAAAAAAAACACTGTCGAAAAAAAAAGTCAGTCTCTTCCACTTGACTTGATTTCCTCGTAGATGAATAATGACATTGGGGCTTCCAAAATCCTTAATGAAAAAAAGACAAAAAAAACCTGTCTGAAAACAATGAAATTAATAATTTATCGAAAAGTCTCACGCCACTCACCATTTTGTGCTTCCCTCTTTGTCTCACTCCTCTCTTTCATCCTCTCCTTCTCTCTTTCCTCTCTTTCTTTCCTATCTCTTTTCCCTCCCGCTCTCTCTCTTTCGTCCTCCTTCTCTTTCTCTCTCTTCCTTTCCTATCTCATTTCCCTCCCTCTCTTTCATTTCTCACTCTCCTCTCTCCATTTTCCTCTCCTTGCTCTATCTTTTGGAACTCTCTCTTTCTCTCTCAATTTCTTCCCAGTTTTTTTACTTAACCCTCTGTGTGTCTCTCTTTCTCTCTCTCCCTCTCTTAAATCTTTCCTCCCTTTTTCACACCCAGTTTTTTCCACTTATTTTTCCCTTCTTCTTCTCTCCCCCCTTTTTTTATAGTACCTAGTTTTTTTATGCTGTTGAATATTTATTAGTGCCAACGTCGAACGGAATAGAAGAATGGGGTGGAGTGAGATGAAAGCTATGGGAAATCGAAAGTAATTCATAATTATTCAAAAAGGGAAGAGAGAAAGAGAGTAGGGAGAGAGAGAGAGAGAGAGAAATAGATGGCGAGGGGAAAACCTGTTGGGTGGAAGAGCGGTGCATAAAAAGAGCAGTACGCTGAAAAAAGGCGTGGCGCGAAACAAAAGTCAAATATTTCAGCTGAAAAACGCCGAAAAAGAAAAGTGTACAAGCGGAAAATGAGGCAAACCCTGTGGAAATCCTGTAAAAAGGGAGAAGAAAACGGGAAAAAGAGTGTCAACAAAAGAATGTCGAGCAGTGAGATATGTAAATAAAAACATAAATATTCGGAACCAGCAAAACCTCCTTGCGGAGCTTTCAAAAAAGTCCCTCGAACGCCCCTCCTTTTCCGTACAACGTCGAAAAATTGCCCCCCCCCCTAATATGAAAACACCCCGATATGTCTTCATTATTCCTTTTTCAGCCTTCCCGAGGGGACGAGGCATAAATTGGGAGAAATCCCGAAAAAAAGGAAACGAGGGAATGTCTTGATTTACATAAAATACAATGCTTATTTGTACAATGCTAGGGTGTTTATTTGTACCAGGGTGTTTTGGGGCGCTTGGCACGAAGCAATTGAAAATAATGTTCCTTTGACTGTGAACAATAATTTTTATGCCATCAAATGCCTTCCTTTCTTAAAGCACAATCTTTGAATACTAATGTTCTGCAAAAGCCTTTCTTTTGATCTTTTTATAGTACTGCTATGCTCCAATACTAATGTCCTGCAGTGCCTCTTCTTTTTATTTATAACAAAGTTGAGAGGGGTAATAGCCATAGACTTGAAATTTGTCTTCAAACGTGACAAGAGTACAACACGAAACTTTTGGTTGATTTCAGTGCAGCGGTTGGCAGTATTTTGACCGCTTTTTTGGTGGTTTTCGGCTCTACTAACTAAACGGTTAGGTTAGACCAATTGAAAAAGTTATAAGTATAAGGCATGAGTTGTTCACACTAGGCCATTTTCCATTTTGAGGTCTTCATTGTAAGAGAACTTCTTTTATTGTTCACCCTGTTGGTACCGTTTGTAAAACAGAGAGGTAATTAATAACAATGTTATTTACCTATTTGTGTTTAATATTACTGTTTTTATACTGTTGATTGTGGTATCAGTGCTTAATCGCTTCATAGGATATTTGGAGATTAAGGTAGGTATATACATTTGTATTTACGACCAATTAGCGCTGACTAATCTATTCGTACGAATGCAGTTGAAAGTTCCCCTACCACAAAATTTGGAGGTACATAATAATATTATCTAGGTTTAATTTATGTTCAGCAATATCCAAAATTATCTATCGACCTCAGGAGTATCAAACTTGCGGCCGTCCTGGCCTGGTCGTTTGGCCCGCGACAAACCCACAATAAAAGAAGAAAATAATGAAAGTAACTAGACACATTGAGTACTATGGACTTTCCAAGAAACTCCGATGGTTATAAAAATTGCTGAAAATACCATAGTTATGGGAGAGAGTGGATTGGAACACATCACGTATGCGTATGCCTTCACAGGCACACTCCATTTGTCAAGAGACTAGGTTTACCGTGCCCTTTGGATCAACGAAGAAAACCATTTGCATTATTTTACTGGTGCTGACAATGAAAATATGATAATAACTAGGTATTGCAAAAAAATCAGTACTTTGAAACATGGTCCGCTTATAAGTTCGATTTAGACACCCCTGATCCACCCAGTGATCAAACCGGTCTCGCTGGAGGACGTAAAACTGAGACAAAACCAGCCCTGTCAAGCCACAGACAATAACACTGGCTCTTTTGAGGGTACCTGATTTACTTTCCTTATCCTATAGGAAGGAAAGTAATGTATTCGGGTCAAATTTTCGATGGTCAGTTTTTAGTGCCAAAACACGTTTTGAGGTCCCTAGAGCCTAAATCCCAAGTTTCAGCCATTGGTCCGTGTGTGTGTCTGTCTGTAAACAAAATATCACGAGAACGGTAAGAGCTAGAGACTTGAAATTTGGTATGTATCTTTCAAATGTGACTACCTAGGATGCGACACGAAACTTTTGGTTAAGACCGGTGCAACGTTTGGCGGCATTTTACCGCTTTTTGGCGATTTTCGGTGTATTAACAATACCTCGGAAACGGTATGAGCTAAAGACTTGAAATTTGGTATGTAGTTCACAAATGTGACAAGGATGCAACACAAAAGGTTTGGTTAAAATAGGTGCTGCGGTTGGCGGTAGGCATTTTGACCGCTTTTTGGTGGGTTTTGACCGCTTTTTGGCGGTTTTCAGCTATATCGGCTAAACGGTTAGAGATATTGTAAATGTTACAACAGAACACCCAAATAAGCACCATTCAATAGGATAAGGAAATTCGTGTGATGTTCACATCAGATTTTTCCAATATGTATTTTAGCTCTAGTTTTCGATTTAAGTTAGGAACCTACAAGAAGACTGAAGAGGTTGATATATTCAAAAATGTAACTAATGCTTCAATTTTCTCAGTTTTATTTTGCTCATACGATCACACGTAGTAATTTATTAAATTTTTATTGCTTCACAGTTCTGTAGAATAATAACAGATTTTCGCACCATATTCAAATTAATCTGCGGTTGGCGGTAGGCATTTTGACCGCTTTTTGGTGGGTTTTGACCGCTTTTTGGCGGTTTTCAGCTATATCGGCTAAACGGTTAGAGATATTGTAAATGTTACAACAGAACACCCAAATAAGCACCATTCAATAGGATAAGGAAATTCGTGTGATGTTCACATCAGATTTTTCCAATATGTATTTTAGCTCTAGTTTTCGATTTAAGTTAGGAACCTACAAGAAGACTGAAGAGGTTAATATATTCAAAAATGTAAATAATGTTTCGATTTTCTCAGTTTTATTTTGCTCATGCGATCACACGTAGTAATTTATTAAATTTTTATTGCTTCACAGTTCTGTAGAATAATAACAGATTTTCGCACCATATTCAAATTAATCTGTAATTAAATTCACATTGAGCTCTCTACTTATTGACCTCTTTTTTTATGACATACTTAGTGATTATACCTATGGATATTCCTACAACAATTAAATTAATTTTAATGAAATTAACTGATGTATTTGTAATTTTACCTATCTAGTTTTAGCCGTTATGCTTTTTTTATACTTTCTATTACTATTTTTTATTGAAATTTAGTGCGAAATAAAGATCCTCTCTCTCTCTATTTCTCTCTCTATCTCTCTCTCTCTCTCTCTCTCTCTCTCTCTCTCTCTCTCTCTCTCTCTCTCTCTCTCTCTCTCTCGAATCTACGAGTGATCAAACCAATACACCACTGTACATTAGATGTTCCAATTCATGACTAATTTCTACCCCATTAAGTTCATATGAATCGAACCCAAATTTTTGTTATTTCTCGTACCTCGTAAACTACATATAAATTGGTAACAATAAATCAACTACTGTCAAAGGTCGATGAATTCTATTATCTACAATTCTTCATACATCGGTACATCGCTGATGAATACAAAATTACAAATAGGGAAGATTATTTATTTGTATAGTATCGGAAATTGAACCTCCGTTTCGGTTAAATTGCCACATCCACCGATAAAATTATTCAATTAGAAATATCTACTATTCTCTTGTTTGTATTAAAGGCACATCCACTAATAATGCAAATTTTCTCATATTTTGCTGAAATGCAAGAACTGTTGACATAAAGGAACTTCCTACCCAGTCTACATAAAGTGCTATACTTAATTACCTATACCTACTTATTTTTGTTGAAGTGCCATCAATTCATCCAGAAATTCCCTCCATTTCTCTCTCTCTCGCGCTGAAACATTTTCAATCAACTTGAAAGTTCTAGCCTTCCTCTAGCACAGGAATAATCTACCGAAGGTATGTAGGTATCGAAGGAATTTGAGTGTTGAAAAAGAGGGGGAAAAACACCAAAAGTTTCCAAATCGAGTGACCATTTTTAAAACCCTTCAAATAACTAATGGAAAAACTTTGGCGGCTAAAGAAAGGAGGAGAAGAAATGGAGGAGAGGAAAGAAAGACGAGGAGCGAAATGAGAAAAGAGAGAGAGAGAGAAGGAACAAAAAAAAGAACGAAGGGGAAAGAAAAAGAGGTAATAAAAAAGAGGGAGACGAAAAGAGAGAGAGAGAGAGAGAGAGAGAGAGAGAAGGAACAAAAAAAAGAACGAAGGGGAAAGAAAAGAAGTAATAAAAAAGAGGGAGACGAAAAGAGAGAGAGAGAGAAAGAGGAAGGGAGAGATAGGAAGTGAGAAAAATAAAAGGGTAGAGACTTGGAGAGAAATAAAAATCATATTGAAAGAGGAAGCTAGAGAATTCATCCCAAATATTTGTACCAAATAATGTGGGTGAAAGAACAAAAAAAAAAAAAAGGAACAAAAGGAAAAAAAAAAAAAAAAAAAACCCAATATAATGTTTAAGTCACCCATCCATTTATTGGCCTTTTTCGGCGTAGCTTAACACAGGTGACGCTAAAACCGGTCTTAAATTATCGACTGAAGTTTCTCGCTTTGAGTTCATAGGTCGTCGCGACAAATTTCAAGATCAGAGCTCATTTGTGTGAGAAAATGTGAAAAAAATCCCCCAAAAACCGATTTTTTTTCTAGGTTTTTTGGCTTTATGGTTTTCTGGACAAAATTTGCACCACCACTTTCGTGTTCCTGATAAAAATACCTTTGATTTGATGTATAGGTCGACCAGGTTTGGATAAGTCCTTCTATGGGGACAGACAGACTGACGACACCGAAGCGAATACAATAGCCCGTCCACTATACCTTTTTTTATTACTATCGTAATAATAAGGGAAGGACGGGCTAAAAATAGAAAGAGGCTAAATACTCGTAGTTTACGACCTCAAATCCCCTTCTTCTTATTCTTCTTCTTCTCCTACTCCTCCTTCTTCTCATTCTCCTTCTCCTTGTATAATATTGTTGTTTTCTTCTTTTCCTTCCCCTCACTTTCTCCTCCTCCTCCTCCTCCTCCTCCTCTTTCTTTTCATTACTGTTCAAAGTTTTTTCTTCTCTTCATTTTTCCCCAGCTGTATCGGAGCGCCTAATGTTATCGTCTCTCTCTCTCTCTCTCTCTCTCTCTCTCTCTCTTTCTCTTTCTTCCTTTCCTATCTCTTTTCCCTTCCTCTCTTTCATTTCTCACTCTCCTCTCTCCATTTTCCTCTCCTTGCTCTATCTTTTGGAACTCTCTCTTTCTCTCTCAATTTCTTCCCAGTTTTTTTTTACTTTAACCCTCTGTGTATCTCTCTCTCTATATATATCTATCTCTCCTTCTTTCTTTCTCTCTCTCTCTCCCTCTCTTAAATCTTTCCTCCTCTTTTTCACACCCAGTTTTTTCCACTTATTTTTCCCCTCTTCTTCTCTCCCCCCCCTTTTTTTTATAGTACCTAGTTTTTTATGCTGTTGAATATTTATTAGTGCCAGCGTCAAACGGTGTAGAAGAATGGGGTGGAGTGAGATGAAAGCTATGGGAAATCGAAAGTAATTCATAATTATTCAAAAAGGGAGAGAGAAAGAGAGTAGGGACAGAGAGAGAGAGAGAGAGAGAGAGAAATAGATGGCGAGGGGAGAACCTGTTGGGTGGAAGAGCGGTGCATAAAAAGAGCAGTACGCTGAAAGAAGGCGTGGCGCGAAACAAAAGTCAAATATTTCAGCTGAAAATCGCTGAAAAAGAAAAGTGTACAAGCGGAAAATGAGGCAAACCCTGTGGAAATCCTGTAAAAAGGGAGAAGAAAACAGGAAAAAGAGTGTCAACAAAAGAATGTCGAGCAGTGAGATATGTAAATAAAAACATAAATATTCGGAACCAGCAAAACCTCCTTGCGGGTGACTCCCATCAATTGTGCTTCCTCAGAAGATCGGAGGTTAAAGAGCATGGTCTATCAAGTTCTTTGAAGTTAGAAGAGGTTTTCTTCAAAGTTAAAATATTTAGATTATTATACCATTTAGTTTGATAAATACAGTCTAATCGAGTCTTTGATCGAGTCAGCCTGGTTAGCTTGGAGTTTGACGCATCTCCGTTGTGGGCGCCAGGTCGTGGGTTTTATTACCACCCGGGGTATATATTATTCTAAAGACCTAAACAGATAAGATTCGTTCTTGGAACGGCTGGCTTTCTCCTATTGTGTCCTTTTTCTCTCTTCGATTACAGGACAATGCAGTTCCCCCTATCAAACCTCTTGAAAAAAAAAACACTTTTTAAGATCCTGTCGACTTTATTGAAACACATTTACACGTCCCCACTATAAACGTTTATTTCCTATTTCATCTTTGACTTTACCTACTTTATGGGTAAAGGAAAGGATATTGAAAAAATACTCAACTTTGAGGAGAAAAAACGGCACACTTTCTTATCTCTCATTCGCCAGAAGTCGGGACTTATTTTCTTCACAAAAGTTTGATTGAGAAAAGCTTTGAAACAATTGTTTGAGATTTCCAGGAAGCAATGTGCCGGCTTCATGTATTTCTCCCCCGTTTTACGAGGTAGCTCACCAAAATGAACACAGAAGTTTTTTTTTTCTGTTGTAACTTTTAGTCAAATGGGTTTTATGACTGTAAGTTTTATAACAAGATTTCTCCTCTTACCTACTTACTCTCTACCTAAAAAAGCTGAAACTTTGGATTTAGGCTCTGGGGACCTCAAAACGTGTTTTGGCACTAAAAACTGACCATCGAAATTTTGATCCGATTACATTACTTTCCTTCCTATAGGATAAGGAAAGTAAAAAATTGTCGCACAGAATAAAATTGACTAATTAGGCCTGGTGTAAACGGCGCACAGGAAAGTTAGCAAGTAAAGAGTTGTATAAAAATATGCTAAATATAAAGAGTTGTATAAAAATGGAAAAATGTCCACAACTTTAAAGTACCATCCAATGAGGACGGAGTGAAAAAAAGTTTCACTGATGGTGATAATATTTTTCGTCCGCATGGAAAGTTGCTTTCAGAAACGGTGACAGGGGACGGCGAGTATAAATCATCACCACACTTCATCGGTAAAGTTTATGAAAGTTGTTTCGTCACTTTGGCTAAATGATTTTCTCTTCAGGGTATGCAGTGCAGAATTTGCAGACAGGACAGCTTTGGACTTCAATATTCATAGTAGGTAAATTGAACATTGACCAGCTGTACAAGGCTGTACATTTCCGCTGACCCTAAGCAGGATTGGGCAAAGGCAGAGTAAAGGAAAGAACAAAAAAATGCTACTTAATTTAAGAAGGTATATTATGCCCATAAAGGGAATGGAAGGAAATATAAGAAGCCAAATGATGCCCACAAATTGAGAATAGATATTTTTTTTCGGACCTTCTTTGTTCAAATTAATATCGATGATTTATGTTGAAAAAATTCCATCTGGTCGGTTCGGTCGGCTGGAAGAGAAATAATAAAATTACCTTATCTAAATTATTATTGAGATTCATTTTATCATTTTCTTTTCTTTTTTTTTTCAATCACCTACACAGGGAAAAAAAGACATTGTTAATCTTTCTTAGCTCTGTGGAGCTCATTTATTTAATTTTTTTTATTTTACTTAAAACTGCAAATTTTATTCAGCTTTTTTTCGAGCAATGTAACCACGACCAAAACTAACCTTGTCGTCGCTAGCACATTATTTGTCTAGCTCTTCCTGCAAAACATCATTGAGGAGGTCCCTTGTTTTGCGTTTGGACTAGAAACAAACATTCCAATTCCTGCATTCTACTGTGTTTACTATTATTTTATAAAGGGTTTAACGTCACTGTATTTATAATGTCACTGTAGTTATAACTGCTAAGGTTTTTAGGGACGGGGGGGTTTAACTTTCCGTTCGATGACTATCTCCCTTCTCACATTAGCTTCACCCAGGCTGAGTGGGACCGAGGAAATCCAGCAGAACGTGATTGCCTGAATTGCCCTATATGGTGACACATCCAGATATCAATCAGGAGCAACTTTGCCTTCGGTATTCCATTGGGACTTGTGCATTAGAGGTGCTATCGCTCGCCAGCTACGTTTATCTCTTGGATTTGAAACTCAACCTTCCAACTCCTACATTCAACCATCAGCTGCATTTTTCTGCTATTTTACTGTCTACTTTCAATTTGAGCAGGAATTTCCCTCCTCAACACGAGGAAAGCTTTTGATTAGAAAACAACGCAAGCACCAACTTAATGAAAACCACACTCTCTCCTCCGTTCGGAGTCTTGGAAAATGTCCAAAGCGAACTCTTTATATTGGTCCGGCATTATAAATAGGTTTCGAACACGACGAGAAGGAATGAAGAGAAGGAGTAGGAGAAGTGAGGAGAACAGAAGGCGAGAAGAGTTGCATTTGAGAAAGAAAGGAGGAGAGGGGAAGTGAGTAGGAAAATAGGAGGGGAGAAGAGTTGCATTTGAGAAAGAAAGGAGGAGAGGGGAAGTGAGTAGGAGAACAGGAGGCGAGAAGAGTTGTATGGGAGAAAGAAAGGAGAAGAGGGGAAGAAGAGCAGTAGAGGGGTGTTGCATATGAGAAAGAGAGGGGAAGAGGAGGAGTAAGAGAGTTGTATGGAGAAAGGAGAAAAGGATTGGGGGACGGATAGAAGCAGAGAAGGGTTATTTAGAGAAAACAAAGGCTGACAGGACGTGGGAGAATAAGAGAAGGGGCAGGAGGAGAGAAGGGTTGCACGTAAAAAGAAATCAGAAGAGGGGAAAAGGAGTGGGAGAACTTGAGGAGAGAAGGGTTGCATGGGAGAAAGGAAGGAGAAGCGGACAGTGTGGGAAGAGGAGTAGGAGAACAGGAGGAGAGAAGGGTTATGTGGAGAAAAGAGAGGAAGGAGAAGAGGATGGAAGGCGGATAGAATCATAGAAGGGTTATTTAGAGAAAACCGAGGCTAACAGAGGACGTGGGAGAATAAGAGCAGGAGGAGAGAAGATTGGTATGAAGAAAGGAGGTAGAAAAGGACAGGGAAAAGACAAGGAGCAGGAGGGTAGAAGGATAGAGGGGTTGTATGGAAAAAGGAAAAGAGAAGAGGACGGGGCGGGCCAGCATAATATTGCACTTTTCTGCGAGTGCAGATGAAAACAGGAAAGCAATAACAATTATTGTTTGTTTTGTTTTGCTGTTTGCTCTGGTGGCGTAGGTCAGAGCTCATTAGTACAGTTCGGACATGATCACATGATAGGAAATACACATGAATTCGAAACACATTATAATGAAAACAAGGGAAAACTGTGATGCGAAATTTGATTTCAACTCTTGATTTAGGATGGAACTGTATAGTATATTGCCCTATGTCTGGTACATCTGTCTCGGTGGTATAGTAATGGGACTACACAATACATGTCTGGAGGTAGGTATTATATGGAGTCACTTTTATAGCTATTCATTTAAATATACCAACGAGCCCTTTATATGGCGATTATTGACTACTGATACCTGTGGTCCTGACTCTTGAGCCTTATTTCTAAAAAAAAAAAAAAAAAAAAAAAAAAAAAACGGAAAGGAACTAGGTCAGAGTTGCACTACAGATAAGTACATGTGCTCTGGACCCTGTTCCAACAGTGTTCCCTGTTCCAATATTGTATAATAGGTACATGTATTATTCAAAAGTTTAGACGAGGAGGATTCAGCTCTAAGTTTATTGAGCTCGAGATGGAATTGTTCTGAGAAACAAAATAAATTAAGTTACAAGTTTAAAGTTATAATAATATTTTATATAAAGTATAGCGTACTTTTGTTTACAAAATGGCTGCTCTATACAAGTGATTTTCACTGGTCCATACTAGATATGGTGGAACAAGGCACTTGGTTTCACTATACAAGTACTTGAGATATACCTAAAGGTACCTACAATTATTACACATGAAAATAATTATGTGGAATAAAAGGAAGCCAGACGATAATAGGATGTTCAATGCATCAGTTACCATCGACTTACGAATTATTGAAGAAGCAACCTTTGAGTGAGCTCGACTTGTATGTTACACACTGAGCCATGTAAGCAATGCTTTATTTAGACTGTCAGCTTAGAACAAGTTGTTCCATTATGCTAACAGTTTAAAAAAAAACCATGGTTCCGTGGCTCAAACTATTTTTCCCTGCTTCTATTTAATTTATGATCTTTGTTTGTTTTTGCATAATAAAATAAAAATTAAAATAGAAAATACGTATCTAGAATAACTCTCTCTTTCAAGTATCTTGTTTTCCCAACAACAAGTTAGAACTTTGTTGCTTTCGTTATTAAAAACAATATTTCTTGGTAAAGTAGAAAGAAGATTAAAAAAAAAAAAGCGGAAACTAAAGTGAAATTAAAACAGGAGAATAATTATGTTCTTTTGCCTCTTTTTTTCGAACTTACCTATACTCACAACCTGTACACACCTAGGCACGGTATAAATGTGGTATCATTCCAACAAAACGTTTCAAATTGTTGAACCCAATGAGATAATTATAATTATGATTGTCTGTGTATCTGTAAGTGCGCGGCCACAACGTACACTCGCGTTGAGACCCTCGACCATAGCAGACAATATACTCAGCTCAATTTCTTGTTTTCTGCTAGGGTTGGTACTATGACCAAAGCTCTGTTCAGGACGCTTTTATTCATTACTATGGTTTGTTCATTTTCTCTTGGGTTGGGACGAGGATAGGGCCGATTTTTCTCTGAGTGAGTTCCACTGTTCACTGAAATGATAGTTATTATTTTATCAGTTTGCTATTATACCTACGTCTTGTTATCATTTTACTATCATTTTGGCTAGGTAGCAATAGGTCAGGCCACAGGCATTAATGGAATACGAGGAATACGTATTGAAATTCGATATTCATGTTTAATAATAAAATGATTAGAGCGAGAGACGAGTTTCCACAAAATAAAAATTGTATACACGTGTTTCCCCCCCATAATACAGTCGACATAGATAGGCAGAGGGCATGAAAACGTAAAAAAAACTATTATTTCGTCATAACTAGGTAATTTATTCCAGAAAGAAAAGCGGCGATGACTGCGACGTTGTCAGATTGCCATGCTTTTACGGTGTTGCCGCACGACAAGAACAAAAATAATTAAAAACAAAAGATGGAAGGCAAAACACACCACAAAAGGTTTGGTTAAAATAGGTGCTGCGGTTGGCGGTAGGCATTTTGACCGCTTTTTGGCGGTTTTCAGCTATATCGGCTAAACGGTTAGAGATATTGTAAATGTTACAACAGAACACCCAAATAAGCACCATTCAATAGGATAAGGAAATTCGTGTGATGTTCACATCAGATTTTTCCAATATGTATTTTAGCTCTAGTTTTCGATTTAAGTTAGGAACCTACAAGAAGACTGAAGAGGTTAATATATTCAAAAATGTAAATAATGTTTCGATTTTCTCAGTTTTATTTTGCTCATGCGATCACACGTAGTAATTTATTAAATTTTTATTGCTTCACAGTTCTGTAGAATAATAACAGATTTTCGCACCATATTCAAATTAATCTGTAATTAAATTTACATTGAGCTCTGTACTTATTGACCTCTTTTTTATGACATACTTAGTGATTATACCTATAGATATTCCTACAACAATTAAATTAATTTTAATGAAATTAACTGATGTATTTGTAATATCTAGTTTTAGCCGTTATCAGACCTTTTTTATACTTTCTATTACTATTTTTTATTGAAATTTAGTGCGAAATAAAGATCCTCTTTCTCTCTCTCTCTCTATTTCTCTCTCTCTATCTCCCTCCCTCTCTCACTCCACCGCAGTATCATCGTCCAGGATTTTCAATATTCCGAAGTTTATATTTCGAATTCAATTACTTCTACCTCGCCCGCCCAAGTCATTGAAAATTATAAAACAAGTTTCCCCAATCACATTACTAATAATAAAAGCGAAATTTATTGCTATTGATATAAGCACTCTAATTTTACGGTCCCTTTTATTCCGAAATTAATTGAAACCGACTTTTATGTGTACCATTTTTTTTTCTTCAACTAGTATTTCCTCTCTCCCTCTCTCTCTTTCTTTCTCTCCTAAAATCTACCTATCTAGGAAAATTGTGAAATATGTATGAATTGAAGAACCTTTATTATAAAATTATTTACTATACAATTCAAAGAGAGGCCCTGAGACCATGGCCCCCTAAATGGTTAACAAGTTATCCTCAGGCAAAAATAAATGTACATACCTTATTTATGTTCTTGTAATTGGAATTTATTTATTTGCATCAAGTATAATATTGAAAGGGTAAATACAATACAAAAAAAAAAAAAAAAAAAAAAAAAACAATTCCTTGTGAAATAACTGTGAGTAAAATAATTAAATATTTTGTTTTAATATCGAAAAATATTTTCTGCTGATTCCAGATGAACTGCAGACGCATCCATAGTTTGGGGAAACTCACATCAGCGGAATTCAATGAGGAAGAAATTAAGTCACATGGAAACACAATTCGATTATGAAATTCAAAATATCAATGCTGACTAGACGATTTTCTATTTCTGACTTGAATATACACAAACTGTATGAATATAAATCATTGACATTCATTATAATACTCTTAGCTAGCTGAAAAGCTGACTTGAAATTGAAAAGCAAACTTTTTTTTCAATAAAATTCGTGTACCGTATTTCGCAACGTTTTCTATAATATAACATCTAAAATAAAAATACATAATATTATTTCCACACCCCCTTATAATTTTATTCACCCACAAAATTATTCTGTGGTTATAATAGATGTAATAGGATTTTTAGATTTATTTTTTACGTTTAATAATTCTTTTTTAGGTAATGGGAAACTGATAAATGTGATAATTATTTGTTAGTAATCATAAATAAAATTAAATATTTAATATAATTATATTTATCAAATAGTTTTAATAAAATTAAACTCGTGTAATATACAGAAATAAAAGGTACAAGTCAGAGAATTCATACATAGATTTTATTAAAATAAAACTAATAATTCATCTCCATATTATGATTTAAATTAATCCCTCCTGCAGTGACAACACTGTTTCGCTCATGTTATAAATACCCAAAAAGAATTATTTACATAAATTTGACAATGTACAAATTTCTATTGATGACATCAATACTATCACTTTTATTATTTGACACCTTTTGCGATAGTCATACATATTTCAAAAACAAAAACTATCAGCTCTTTGTCACCAGCAACAATATTCGTCACAGCAAATCAAGACTTCTGAAACAAAACGAGCACGAGTTCAACAAATATCTCAAAGAACATGAACATCCAGTGAGAGTGATCAGAAGTGAAAGTGCAAACAAAACTCAACAGATGGAGCCGCTTGTTGCCAATAGTCAGGCCCATATTAGTCATGTCAGCAGTACGGTAGACAATTTGAACAATTCAATCAACGCTTCTGACAAGGGAAGTGAAGTGAATAAAACCAGTGCTGCATCAAGTGAAGTATTCACGAGCGATGACAACGCCCCAAACGAGGATAACATGGCACTAGTCACCAAGTTTCTGAAAATTGTAGAATCGCAACATCTTACAGGAGCAAACTGTACTGCCGGCACTGACTTGAATTTAGGAGAGAATGTTGTGGATCGGTATGCTCAGGTAAGAATTTTTCTTTCATATCAAAAAGTTTTAATTATTATTTCTGGAAAAAAATGTTCCATCATAAAATCTTCCACATCAAAAACGATAGTTATTTTCCCTCAATTTATTTTTAATTTTCCCTCATGTAGGTATCTACAGTTAGTTAGGCATGTTATTAATAATTATTACTTTTTCTTCTGTCTGTACGTTATGCATCTTCCCGTTGTCACGTGCAGGTAACTATTCAAATACGAACCTACCTCCGTACTTGTTTTTACTTTTGCAAATAAAAATGTTTATTTGAACAAGTACCATTCAATTTATTTTTAATTTTCCCTCATGTAGGTAGGTATCTACAGTTAGTTAGGCATGTTATTAATAATATTATTACTTTTTCTTCTGTCTGTACGTTATGCATCTTCCCGTTGCCACGTGCAGGTAACTATTCAAATACGAACCTACCTCCGTACTTGTTTTTACTTTTGCAAATAAAAATGTTTATTTGAACAAGTACCATTAAGTCTCTAGCTCATACCGTTCCCGATACATTGTTAAATTACACCGAAAACCGCCAAAAAGCGGTAAAATGCCGCCAACCGTTGCACCCAAGTACCATAAAACCATACCTATATACATAGTAGGTATATATCTACGTCAAGCCTAGATACAATATTAAATAACGTTTCATGGACCTAACGGCTAAGAGACGGATTGTAAACAAAAAATAAAAGAGAGAAAAAAAAAAAATGTGGTAAATTTATCAGAAAAGCATTAATTAGTATTTATTATTACTTCATGGAACTGAAAAGTTTGGTCAGAAAATTTCTCAGTCAGGCTGGTATTCGAACCCAGCACCTCCGGGTTGAGTCCCCTCATTCGGCCACAGAGGATGGCCACAATAACAAAAAAATCTGGTGTGAACATCACACGACTTTCCTCATCCTATTGAATGATGCTCCTTTTGGGTGTTTTTGTTCTTATAGGCAAACTTTTACAATACCTCTAACCGTTTAGTCGGTATAGCTGAAAACCGCCAAAAAACGGTCAAAAACCGCCAAAAAGCGGTCAATATACCGCCCAACCTAGCACCTATCCCAACCAAACATTTCGTGTCGCATCCTTGTCACATTTGACATCTACATACCAAATTTGAAGTCTCTAGCTCTTACCGTTCTCGAGATATTTTGTTTACAGACAGACACACACACGGACCAATAGCTGAAACTTTGATTCAGGCTCTGGGGACCTCAAAACGTGTTTTGGCACTAAAAACTGACCATCGAAATTTTAACCCGATTACATCACTTTCCTTCCTATAGGATAAGGAAAGTAAAAAATTGTCGCACAGAATTGACTAATTAGGCCTGGTGTAAACGGCGCACAGGAAAGTTAGCAAGTAAAGAGTTGTATAAAAGTATGCTAAATATAAAGAGTTGTATAAAAATGTCCACAACTTTAAAGTACCATTCAATGAGGACGGAGTGAAAAAAAGTTCCACTGATGGTGATAATATTTTTCGTCCGCATGGAAAGTTGCTTTCAGAAACGGTAACAGGGGACGGCGAGTATAAATCATCATCACACTTCCTCGGTAAAGTTTATGAAAGTTGTTTCGTCACTTTGGCTTAATGGTTTTCTCTTCAGGGTATGCAGTGCAGAATTTGCAGACAGGACAGCTTTGGACTTCAATATTCATAGTAGGTAAATTGAACATTGACCAGCTGTACATTTTTTCCGCTGACCCTAAGTAGGTAGGATTAGGCAAAGGCAGAGTAAAGGAAAGAACAAATGCTAGGTACTTAATTTAAGAAGGTATATTATGGCCACAAAGGGAATGGAAGGAAATATAAGAAGGCAAATGATGCCCACAAATCGAGAATAGATATTCATTTTTCGGACCTTCTTTGTTCAAATTAATATCGATGATTTATGTTGAAAAAATTTCATCTGGTCGGTTGGAAGAGAAATAATAAAATTACCTTATCTGAATTATTATTGAGATTAATTTTTATCTTTTTTTTATCTTTTTTTTTTTTTTTTTCAATCACCTACACAGGGGAAAAAAAGACATTGTTAATCTTCTTAGCTTTGTGGAGCTCATTTATTTTACTTACCTAAAACTGCAAATTTTATTCAGCTTTTTTTCGAGCAATGTAACCACGACCAAAACTAACCTTGTCGTCGCTAGCAAATTTGTCTAAAGCCCTTCCTGCAAAACATCATTGAGGAGGTCCCTTGTTTTGCGTTTGGACTAGAAACAAGCATTCCAATTCCTGCATTCTACTGTCAGTTGACTGTTGTACTATTATTTAATAAGGGGTTTAACGTCGCTTTGTAAATGTTGAATTTTTCAGTGAAGGGGATTTTACTCTCCATTCGACGATTATCCGCCTTCTCACATTAGCTTCACCCAGCCTGAGTGGAACCCGGAAAAGCACGTGATTCTAGCCCTAGATAATAACCCATCCGGTTGTCAATCAGGAGCAACTTTGCTTAACTTCAGTTTTCGATGGGGACTGTGTACGGGTATTCGAGGTGCTATCGCCGCTAGCTACGTTTATCTCTTGGATATGAAACTCAACCTTCCAATTCCTACATTCAACCGTCAGATGCATTTTTCTGTAATTTTACTGTCTACTTTCCATTTGAGCAGGAATTTCTCTCCTCAACACGAGAAAAGCTTTTGATTAGAAAACAACGCAAGCACCAACTTAATGAAAACCACGCTCTCTCCTCCGTTCGGAGTCTTGGAAAATGTCCAAAGCGAACTCTTTATATTGGTCCGACATTATAAATAGGTTTCGAACACGACGAGAAGGTAATGAAGAGAAGGAGTAGGAGAACAGGAGGCGAGAAGAGTTGCATTTGAGAAAGAAAGGAGGAGAGGGGAAGTGAGTAGGAAAATAGGAGGGGAGAAGAGTTGCATTTGAGAAAGAAAGGAGGAGAGGGGAAGTGAGTAGGAAAATAGGAGGGGAGAAGAGTTGCATTTGAGAAAGAAAGGAGGAGAGGGGAAGTGAGTAGGAAAATAGGAGGGGAGAAGAGTTGCATTTGAGAAAGAAAGGAGGAGAGGGGAAGTGAGTAGGAAAATAGGAGGGGAGAAGAGTTGCATTTGAGAAAGAAAGGAGGAGAGGGGAAGTGAGTAGGAAAATAGGTGGAGAAGAGTTGCATTTGAGAAAGAAAGGAGGAGAGGGGAAGTGAGTAGGAAAATAGGAGGGGAGAAGAGTTGCATTTGAGAAAGAAAGGAGGAGAGGGGAAGTGAGTAGGAAAATAGGAGGGGAGAAGAGTTGCATTTGAGAAAGAAAGGAGGAGAGGGGAAGTGAGTAGGAAAATAGGAGGGGAGAAGAGTTGCATTTGAGAAAGAAAGGAGGAGAGGGGAAGTGAGTAGGAAAATAGGAGGGGAGAAGAGTTGCATTTGAGAAAGAAAGGAGGAGAGGGGAAGTGAGTAGGAAAATAGGAGGGGAGAAGAGTTGCATTTGAGAAAGAAAGGAGGAGAGGGGAAGTGAGTAGGAAAATAGGAGGGGAGAAGAGTTGCATTTGAGAAAGAAAGGAGGAGAGGGGAAGTGAGTAGGAAAATAGGAGGGGAGAAGAGTTGCATTTGAGAAAGAAAGGAGGAGAGGGGAAGTGAGTAGGAAAATAGGAGGGGAGAAGAGTTGCATTTGAGAAAGAAAGGAGGAGAGGGGAAGTGAGTAGGAAAATAGGAGGGGAGAAGAGTTGCATTTGAGAAAGAAAGGAGGAGAGGGGAAGTGAGTAGGAAAATAGGAGGGGAGAAGAGTTGCATTTGAGAAAGAAAGGAGGAGAGGGGAAGTGAGTAGGAAAATAGGAGGGGAGAAGAGTTGCATTTGAGAAAGAAAGGAGGAGAGGGGAAGTGAGTAGGAGAACAGTAGGCGAGAAGGGTTGTATGGGAGAAAAAAAGGAGAAGAGGGGAAGAAGAGCAGTAGAGAGGTGTTGCATAGGAGAAAGAAAGGAGAAGAGGGGAAGAGGAGGAGTAAGAGAGTTGTATGGAGAAAGGAGAATAGGATTGGGGGACGGATAGAAGCAGAGAAGGGTTATTTAGAGAAAACGAAGGCTGACAGGACGTGGATAAGAGAAGGGGCAGGAGGAGAGAAGAGTTGCTCGGAAAAAGAAATCAGAAGAGGGGAAAAGGAGTGGGAGAACATGAGGAGAGAAGGGTTGCATGGGAGAAAGGGAGGAGAAGCGGACAGTGTGGGAAGAGGAGTAGGAGAACAGGAGGAGAGAAGGGTTATGTGGAGAAAAGAGAGGAAGGAGAAGAGGATGGAAGGCGGATAGAATCATAGAAGGGGTTATTTAGAGAAAACCGAGGCTAACAGGACGTGGGAGAATAAGAGCAGGAGGAGAGAAGATTGGTATGAAGAAAGCAGGGAGAAAAGGACAGGGGAGAACACAAGGAGCAGGAGGGTAGAAGGATAGAGGGGTTGTATGGGAAAAGGAAAAGAGAAGAGGACAGGGCGGGCCAGCATAATATTGCACTTTTCTGCGAGTGCAGATGAAAACAGGAAAGCAATAACAATTATTGTTTGTTTTGTTTTGCTGTGCTCTGCTATGAGATTTTGAAAACGTCCAATAATGGTACACTTGGTTTCACAATTGAAAACGTCCAATGGAACAAACTATGAAATGATTCGACCCAGAAATGTCACCTGCACACAACATGAATAGTGCAACTTAAGTACCTACCCATAAACAAGCAATTGGAGAAAGTTTTGCTTGTAAAAGCTACTTTTAAAGATAAATAATAACTTTATGAAAGTTAACACTTTGAACAAATTCTTATAATGCCAACCTTTGTAAAAATGTACAACATTAATTACAAATAAATATTCATTGAAGGACGAATAGGAGAGCATTAGAGAAGGAGTAGAAAGAGGAGGAGGAGAAGAAGAAGAAGAAGAAGAAGAAGGAAAAGAAGAAGAAGAAGCAGAAGAAGAAGAAGAAGAAGAAGAAGGAGAGAGAGGATGAGAAGGAAGAGGAGGAGAATGAGAAGGAGAAGAAAGTTACAGAGGAGGAAAAGGAGTGAGTGGACATAGCACAGAAATTATAGCTGATTGAAAATGAAGATGAACCCATGGGGAATAAGTGTGGACTGTGGAACGGACCTAGCAGCAGATTAAGGGTAATATTGATGACTTCTTTCTACTTTACCAAGAAATATTGGTTTTAATAACGAAAGCAACAAAGTTCTAACTTGTTGTTGGGAAAACAAAATACCTACTTGAAAGAGAGAGTTATTCTAGATACCTATTTTATTTTTTATTTTATTATGCAAAAACAAACAAAGATCATAAATTAAATAGAAGCAGGGGAAAATAGTTTATTTTTGAGCCACGAAACCATGGCTATTTTTAAACTGTTAGCATAATATGGAACAACTTGTTCTAAGCTGACAGTCTAAATAAAGCATTGCTTACATGGCTCAGTGTGTAACATACAAGTCGAGCTCACTCAAAGGTTGCTTCTTCAATAATTCGTAAGTCGATGGTAACTGATGCATTGAACATCCTATTGTCGTCTGGCTTCCTTTTATTCGACATAATTATTTTCATGTGTAATACCTAACTGTAGGTACCTATGTATATCTCAAGTACTTCTATAGTGAAACCAAGTGCCTTGTTCCACCATATCTAGTATGGACCAGTTAAAATCACTTGTATAGAGCAGCCATCTTGTAAACAAAAGTACGCTATACCTACTTTATATAAAATATTATTATAACTTTAAACTTGTAACTTAATTTATTTTGTTTCTCAGAACAATTCCATCTCGTGCTCAATAAACTTAGAGCTGAATCCTCCTCGTCTAAACTTTTGAATAATACATGTACCTATTATACAATATTGGAACAGGGAACAATGTTGGAACAGGGTCCAGAGCACATGTACTCATCTGTAGTGCAACTCTGACCTAAAAATTTCAGAGTTTCCTCTTGTAACTTTGTAGGTCACTTGAAACATTTTGCTCGTGAAATTATTTGAAATGACAAAACTACAAAGGGTGCGGGTAGTCAACAAAATAACAATGGGATATAAAGCATACCTCAGGAACACAGACCATGTGTAACATGAAAGTGTTTTTGGACACAAATATTGGTTTGGAGATCAATAAAATTGGCAAAGGTAATTTTTTTCCAAAGCTAATTAGGTAATTAGGCTTCAAACTTCAAAGAAATATTTACATACTCTCAAAGTATCCAAAATTTTAGGCTCAGTCTACAGTTTGATCTTTTATTTACGGTCTATACACACCTATGAATTGTTTACCAAGTCAACAGACTTTGACATTCACGTAAAACGCCTCTTATGAGTCCTTTATCTTTTCCTTTTGAAACGCTGTGAAAACATCATGTACCTACATCACGTCAGGAATTTATTCAAAACCTAATGCTGTTACAACCTTTTGTTGAAGAGATGTGAAATAAAAGTTTTGACGAAACTTTTTGATGAAATTCTATTATAAACATGTAGGAGGAAGTTAGTCTAACAGGTAGATCCGTAGATGCTTTTTAGTCGGCTACTTTGAATTGAGTTGTCAACTCGGAAATGCCATTGTTGTCGAATTCACAAGTCACAAGTTAGAAGAAATACTTTCTCATGACATTGTACAATGTATATGTACGAAAGTGCCCTAATATTAGAAAGATGTAATTTAAAATGTAATAAGTCACAATAGTGGGTAGGTTTTTTGAGAATGGTTACAAGTTACAAAATGATAACATACATTCGAATAACAATATTTTGATGCGTACGCATTCTTCTTTTCCTGGAGCTCCAAAATTTGTATTTTTCACCAGATTATCTTCTCTAAGTAAGGATTTTTCTTCTTTTCCTTCATTAATTCAGGATGGCAAAATGCGCCTTCCCAAATCCTGAATGATGGATTTTCTTTTAAATCCAAAAAACGTGTCGTGTCCTAGGCTATGGAAAAGATAAATTTATTCAAATAATAAATTTATCTTCAACGAAGGAATTGTTGTTATATTCCTACAAACGTTCAAATACTGTATCGAAATCCTTGAGATGTTTGTATTTCCAATAATAGTAACATCAATTTTACCAATGTTTCTTCGAACTTGTTATTTTCACTTATAAATTCTAAGATAGAGAAACTAATTAGGTAACAAAGAAGTTTCGACATAATCACAATTGCCCCTAGTTGTTCAAAGTGTTAACTTTCATAAAGTTATTATTTATCTTTAAAAGTAGCTTTTACAAGCAAAACTTTCTCCAATTGCTTGTTTATGAGTAGGTACTTAAGTTGCACTATTCATGTTTGTGTGCAGGTGACATTTCTGGGTCGAATCATTTCATAGTTTGTTCCATTGGACGTTTTCAATTGTGAAAACAAGTGTACCATTATTGGAAGTTTTCAAAATCTCATAGCAGAGATCTGTAAATTATTGAAAAAGAACAAACGAAAGCTGGTGGTGGGGGAAAATAATGACCAATTTCCTCCCGTTTGTGAAACTATGTGGGGCACATTATTTATATGAAATGTGGGAGAAAATGAAAGAGAAGTTTCAGGAGGGAAAGTTCTGAATCGGTGCCAAATGCACTAGGGTTGCGGCTAAGGGTTAATGGGCACTGTGCATGTGTATGGAACCAGCAGTAATAATGTTGATTACTTTCATTAGTCCAGTGCTGTAGCCTGTTCCTGAAAGCAACCGGACCAACTTTGCAATTTGCAAAAATATTCTCAACTAGTAAAATGCTTGTGGGATTTGCAAAGTCAGAAGTTATTTCTGAAATGTGGCTACCTATCAGTAGGCTTGCCAAATATCCAAAATGTCGATTCGTGACGCGAATGGTTCGGACATGATCACATGATAGGAAATACACATGAATTCGAAACACATTATAATGAAAACAAGGGAAAACTGTGATACGAAATTTGATTTCAACTCTTGATGGAGGATGGAACTGTATATTGCCCTATGTCTGGTACATCTGTCTCGGTGGTATAGTAATGGGGCTACACAATACATGTCTGGAGGTAGGTATTATATGGAGTCACTTTTATAGCTATTCATTTAAATATACCAACGAACCCTTTATAGGGCGATTATTGACTACTGATACCTACCTGTGGTCCTGACTCTTGAGCCTTATTTCTAAAAAAAAAAAAAAAAACTACTGATAGGTAGGCTTGCCAAACGTCCCGAATTGGCCGGGACAGTCCCGAATTTCAGGGGGTGTCCCGGCGTCCCGTTCAGGTTTTCATTTTGGGGCGTTTTGTCCCGAATTTCCGTTTTTGTCCCAGAAAAAATTCGGGACGCGTTTTTTAACTTTAAAATTTTTTTTCCGCTGACCCTAAGTAGGTAGGATTAGGCAAAGGCAGAGTAAAGGAAAGAACAAATGCTAGGTACTTAATTTAAGAAGGTATATTATGGCCACAAAGGGAATGGAAGGAAATATAAGAAGGCAAATGATGCCCACAAATCGAGAATAGATATTCATTTTTCGGACCTTCTTTGTTCAAATTAATATCGATGATTTATGTTGAAAAAATTTCATCTGGTCGGTTGGAAGAGAAATAATAAAATTACCTTATCTGAATTATTATTGAGATTAATTTTTATCTTTTTTTTATCTTTTTTTTTTTTTTTTTCAATCACCTACACAGGGGAAAAAAAGACATTGTTAATCTTCTTAGCTTTGTGGAGCTCATTTATTTTACTTACCTAAAACTGCAAATTTTATTCAGCTTTTTTTCGAGCAATGTAACCACGACCAAAACTAACCTTGTCGTCGCTAGCAAATTTGTCTAAAGCCCTTCCTGCAAAACATCATTGAGGAGGTCCCTTGTTTTGCGTTTGGACTAGAAACAAGCATTCCAATTCCTGCATTCTACTGTCAGTTGACTGTTGTACTATTATTTAATAAGGGGTTTAACGTCGCTTTGTAAATGTTGAATTTTTCAGTGAAGGGGATTTTACTCTCCATTCGACGATTATCCGCCTTCTCACATTAGCTTCACCCAGCCTGAGTGGAACCCGGAAAAGCACGTGATTCTAGCCCTAGATAATAACCCATCCGGTTGTCAATCAGGAGCAACTTTGCTTAACTTCAGTTTTCGATGGGGACTGTGTACGGGTATTCGAGGTGCTATCGCCGCTAGCTACGTTTATCTCTTGGATATGAAACTCAACCTTCCAATTCCTACATTCAACCGTCAGATGCATTTTTCTGTAATTTTACTGTCTACTTTCCATTTGAGCAGGAATTTCTCTCCTCAACACGAGAAAAGCTTTTGATTAGAAAACAACGCAAGCACCAACTTAATGAAAACCACGCTCTCTCCTCCGTTCGGAGTCTTGGAAAATGTCCAAAGCGAACTCTTTATATTGGTCCGACATTATAAATAGGTTTCGAACACGACGAGAAGGTAATGAAGAGAAGGAGTAGGAGAACAGGAGGCGAGAAGAGTTGCATTTGAGAAAGAAAGGAGGAGAGGGGAAGTGAGTAGGAAAATAGGTGGAGAAGAGTTGCATTTGAGAAAGAAAGGAGGAGAGGGGAAGTGAGTAGGAAAATAGGAGGGGAGAAGAGTTGCATTTGAGAAAGAAAGGAGGAGAGGGGAAGTGAGTAGGAAAATAGGAGGCGAGAAGAGTTGCATTTGAGAAAGAAAGGAGGAGAGGGGAAGTGAGTAGGAGAACAGTAGGCGAGAAGGGTTGTATGGGAGAAAAAAAGGAGAAGAGGGGAAGAAGAGCAGTAGAGAGGTGTTGCATAGGAGAAAGAAAGGAGAAGAGGGGAAGAGGAGGAGTAAGAGAGTTGTATGGAGAAAGGAGAATAGGATTGGGGGACGGATAGAAGCAGAGAAGGGTTATTTAGAGAAAACGAAGGCTGACAGGACGTGGATAAGAGAAGGGGCAGGAGGAGAGAAGAGTTGCTCGGAAAAAGAAATCAGAAGAGGGGAAAAGGAGTGGGAGAACATGAGGAGAGAAGGGTTGCATGGGAGAAAGGGAGGAGAAGCGGACAGTGTGGGAAGAGGAGTAGGAGAACAGGAGGAGAGAAGGGTTATGTGGAGAAAAGAGAGGAAGGAGAAGAGGATGAAAAAGAAGAATGCGTACGCATAAAAATATTGTTATGTATTTTAACATTTGTAACTTGTAACCATTCTCACAAAATCTAACCACTATTGTGACTTATTACATTTTAAATTACATCTTTCTAATATTAGGGCACTCTTACTCGTACATGTACATTGTACAATGTCATGAGAAAGTATTTCTTCTAACTTGTGACTTGTGAATTCGACAACAATGGCATTTCCGAGTTGACAACTCTATTCAAAGTAGCCGACTAAAAAGCATCTACGGCTCTACCTGTTAGACTAACTTCCTCCTACATGATTATAATAGAATTTCATCAAAAAGTTTTGCCAAAACTTTTATTTCACATCTCTTCAACAAAAGGTTATAACAACATTAGGTTTTGAATAAATTCCTGACGTGATGTAGGTACATGATGTTTTCACAGCGTTTCAACAGGAAAAGATAAAGGACTCATAAGAGGCGTTTTACGTGAATGTCAAAGTCTGTTGACTTGGTAAACAATTCATAGGTGTGTATAGACCGTAAATAAAAGATCAAACTGTAGACTGAGCCTAAAATTTTGGATACTTTGAGAGTATGTAAATATTTCTTTGAAGTTTGAAGCCTAATTACCTAATTAGCTTTGGAAAAAAATTACCTTTGCCAATTTTATTGATCTCCAAACCAATATTTGTGTCCAAAAACACTTTCATGTTACACATGGTCTGTGTTCCTGAGGTATGCTTTATATCCCATTGTTATTTTGTTGACTACCCGCACCCTTTGTAGTTTTGTCATTTCAAATAATTTCACGAGCAAAATGTTTCAAGTGACCTACAAAGTTACAAGAGGAAACTCTGAAATTTTTAGGTCAGAGTTGCACTACAGATGAGTACATGTGCTCTGGACCCTGTTCCAACATTGTTCCCTGTTCCAATATTGTATAATAGGTACATGTATTATTCAAAAGTTTAGACGAGGAGGATTCAGCTCTAAGTTTATTGAGCACGAGATGGAATTGTTCTGAGAAACAAAATAAATTAAGTTACAAGTTTAAAGTTATAATAATATTTTATATAAAGTAGGTATAGCGTACTTTTGTTTACAAGATGGCTGCTCTATACAAGTGATTTTAACTGGTCCATACTAGATATGGTGGAACAAGGCACTTGGTTTCACTATAGAAGTACTTGAGATATACATAGGTACCTACAGTTAGGTATTACACATGAAAATAATTATGTCGAATAAAAGGAAGCCAGACGACAATAGGATGTTCAATGCATCAGTTACCATCGACTTACGAATTATTGAAGAAGCAACCTTTGAGTGAGCTCGACTTGTATGTTACACACTCACTCCGGTTTTAATCTCATCATGTCCTTTCTTATTCTATCCAATGATTCTTTCTATTTTATCATCATGATTATCATGCTTCTTGCTCCATGTTCTTCCAATATATCTTCCACTCCGGTTTTAATCTCATCGTGTCCTTTCTTATTCTATCCAATGATTCTTTCTATTTTATCATCATGATTATCATGCTTCTTGCTCCATGTTCTTCCAATATATCTTCATCTATTTCTCCTATAGTGCAGATTTTTTATGATTATTTTTGAGCCAAACAAATTTATATTGCAAGTTTTTATTTCCTAATAATATCCCTCGTGATTTTCATGCAACATGAAGGAAACATAAAATGAACATTAAAAGGAATCTCGGGTCGTTCTTTAAAGTTTCGAAATTGCTCTTTTGCGATTTCTGTGCTATTTTTAGTTTTTTTGTGTTATTTCTATGTTGTTCGTCTTTAGCAGAAAAGTTTGTCTCGTATGTTGTGTAATCATTTTCTGTGTTAAGTACAGCTTTAAAGTTTTTGATTTTCCATTTGAAGTAGGTAGTTGGAGGAATTTATAAAACTCGTGCTCGTGCCATCCTTTGTGAATAATTCTAAGACATTAACATGATTTTTTTTTTTTCTTTCTGGAACTGATTTTCAGCAATAGGTTTAGTAGACTAGGACTGGATTGTCACTTACTATACACTATAAAAAATTTATGCCGAGTAATCCTTGTCTACATTCAAGTCTCATCTCAATTCAAATACTAGATTTTTTTCCTTTTTGTTGCCTTCATTTTTTATTAATATTATTTTTATCATTTCTATCTCGCTTTTTTAATTAAATTTTCATAGTTTCATTTTACAACTGTATTAAGAAAAAAATATTCGCTTTTTATTCTTCACGAATAGAGTCTCATATAAAAAGAATATTTTCCCCCCATAAAATGAGTAGATAGAGGTAGGTATCTACATAATTATGTCCACAAAAACACCAAGCCTATGAATTGCTGTGTCCGTGAGACAACCTCACATTTGGTGGAAGAATTGCTGGGCTGGAATTAAGGGGCTTTTTAGTCTTATTCGAGCAGTATAAAATACGTTGCTTACAACCTCCCCAGGTTCTCACATTGCTATCATCAGATATTATCGCGAGTGGTGACTTGAACGTGCTACAATAAGCTCTTCGCAAGGAAAAAGCGAGAGGAATTGAGGGACGGAGAGGAGAGAATGAAAGGAAAAGGAGAAGAGAAGTGATGTGCTACAATAAGCTCTTCGCAAGGAAAAAGCGAGAGGAATTGAGGGACGGAGAGGAGAGAATGAAAGGAAAAGGAGAAGAGAAGTGAAAGACGAATAGGAGAGCATTAGAGAAGGAGTAGGAAGAGGAGAAGAAGAAGAAGCAGAAGAAGAAGGAGAGAAAGAATGATAAGGAGGAGGAAGAGAAGGAGAAGGAGGAGAAAGTTACAGAGGAGGAAAAGGAGTAGGTAGATATAGCACAGAAATTCTAGCTGATTGAAAATGAAGATGAACCCATGGGGAATAAGTGTGGACTGTGGAACGGACCTAGCAGCAGATTAAGGGTAATATTGATGAAAATAGGCTTGCCTAAAGGCCTACAGCTTTGCCTTGTGTAGTTTTTGAATCACATACTCATAATATAAGAAATAAGCTGGAAAATAGTGGGGGAAAAGCGGGAAAAATAATGGCAAAAAATGCATCTGAATGGAAAATGTGATCTCGAAAGTGAAACAAAGACCTGCATGCAAATGATGCGTGAAAATGCATTCGAAATATGAAATGGAGGAAAATATGGAACAGAGGGAAATTTTCAAGTGTATTGTACAGACTTTCAGATCCCTCGGGATGTAGGCTACCTGTATCAAAAGACACGTGAGACATACTGGGTGAAACGGGATAACAAATTGTCTTCTTTTCTCACCACCCTTATTTGGATCGATCTGAAAAAAAAAACAGTGTTTTTGTTAGTAGCGATTGAATTATCCTCAATAAGCTTGTCTACTTTGTCCATTCTTACAATGTTTCCTTGAAACGACAAACATTGAAAAGAGATACTTATCACTCCAACAATATAAAGCTACCTACATATAATTATGTCAGCGAGAACGAACACAATACATTAGAGTGCCCCTCAAAAAGGGGGAAAATTCCCTTTCATCCACATACAGGGCGCCTAAATTTAGCTATTGGGCCAAAGTTAGCTTTGTGTTTGGAGTCACTATTTACACACGCCCCTTCATCATTTTCCTCCTCTTCTCACCTGTCAAAAAACTTCCACACCTTCTCTTATCCGAGGATCAACATTTTTGACAGGTGTTGTTGAGTTCATGGTGTTGCGTGTGGGCTTATTTTCGTTCTTTTGCCTCTTTTTTTCGAACTTATACTCACAACCTGTACACACCTAGGCACGGTATAAATGTGGTATCATTCCAACAAAACGTTTCAAATTGTTGAACCCAATGGGATAATTAATAATTATATATTTGCCTGTGTATCTGTAAGTGCGCGGCCACAACGTAGACCCTCGTTGAGACCATCGACCATAGCAGACAATATACTCAGCTCAATTTCTTGTTTTCTGCTAGGGTTGGTACTATGACCAAAGCTCTGTTCAGGACGCTTTTATTCATTACTATGGTTTGTTCATTTTCTCTTGGGTTGGGACGAGGATAGGGCCGATTTTTCTCTGAGTGAGTTCCACTGTTCACTGAAATGATAGTTATTATTTTATCAGTTTGCTATTATACCTACGTCTTGTTATCATTTTACTATCATTTTGGCTAGGTAGCAATAGGTCAGGCCACAGGCATTAATGGAATACGAGGAATACGTATTGAAATTCGATATTCATGTTTAATAATAAAATGATTAGAGCGAGAGACGAGTTTCCACAAAATAAAAATTGTATACACGTGTTTCCCCCCCATAATACAGTCGACATAGATAGGCAGAGGGCATGAAAACGTAAAAAAAACTATTATTTCGTCATAACTAGGTAATTTATTCCAGAAAGAAAAGCGGCGATGACTGCGACGTTGTCAGATTGCCATGCTTTTACGGTGTTGCCGCACGACAAGAACAAAAATAATTAAAAACAAAAGATGGAAGGCAAAACAATCTCGGCCTGATTTACGCTGATAGAGTTTTTTCGTTTTTAATCTGCAGTTTTAGCTTCTAATCAGTTTAATTACTTCGTTTAGAAAAGTTATTATGAGCTTTTTCTTTTCTTAAGAAAGAAGTTTGAAAACTGTTCCTACTGATCTGTGTACGTATTTTATACAAAGATCGGTAATTTAGGTACCTATACACTTTTTTTGCCTAAACATGGGTCTATGGGGGTTTTTTAATAGGTAAGAAGCCTTGGGGAATAGGCTGGTATAAATGGAACAGCAAACAAATTTGGAACAGAAAAAGAACAGAGGCTCTTAAAATAGAAACACAAGTACCTGGGTAAACATTACTAAAATAAATGAATTTGTTGAACACGTAGGTTTCATTGTGTTTGTCACACCGACTAGAATGCAAACAAACACACTGGTATGGATTAGAAAGAGGCTTACCTCCTTAAGTCTGATGACGGGGTTCATTTTACTTGGATAAAAAATGATATTAAAAATAAATAAAAAACTACAGCAAGGTAATTCGGTATCTGAACGGGCTGAATCTGAACCTAAATTAAGAAAATTGCAGCTGAAAATCCTTAGTAACAAAGAAGAAAGAAAATTCCCTATCGTATCAAAGGCATTGTTCACGTCCAAACACGGATTTTCCTTTTCATTGCGTGTTTCGATTTAAGCAGTCCCTAATGTAAACAATGAATAGAGAAATTTCTTTAATCTCCAAATTATCCAAATACTGCTCCTTTCGTATCTTTCGCTGGAATAAAGGTAAATAGACTGTTGGGGAAGTGGAAAAGGGGGTTCCTTTTATGTTTTTGGGACCGTTCTCGAAGTAATTGACTTACTAATAGGGGTGGCAGGTTTGTAGAACCCGCGTTATTGGGAAAATATGGAACAGAGGGAAATTTTCAAGTGTATTATACAGACTTTCACATCCCTCGGGATATAGGCTACCTGTATCAAAAGACACGTGAGACATACTGGGTGAAACGGGAGAACAAATTGTCTTCTTTTCTCACCACCCTTATTTGGATCGATCTATTACAAAAAAAAACAAACAGTGTTTTTGTTAGTACCGATTGAATTATCCTCAATAAGCTTGTCTACTTTGGCCATTCTTACAATGTTTCCTTGAAACGTCAAACATTGAAAAGAGATACTTATCACTCCAACAATATAAAGCTATATAAAGCTACATATAGCTATGTACCTATATGTAAGTGAGAACGAATACAATACTTGAGAGTGCCCCTCAAAAAGGGGGAAAATTCCCTTTCATCCACATACAAGGCGCCTAAATTTAGCTATTGGGCCAAAGTTAGCTTTGTGTTAGGAGTCACTATTGACACACGCCCCTTCATCATTTTCCTCCTCTTCTCACCTGTCAAAAAACTTCCACACCTTCTCTTATCCGAGGATCAACATTTTTGACAGGTGTTGTTGAGTTCATGGTGTTGCGTGTGGGCTTATTTTCGTTCTTTTGCCTCTTTTTTTCGAACTTATACTCACAACCTGTACACACCTAGGCACGGTATAAATGTGGTATCATTCCAACAAAACGTTTCAAATTGTTGAACCCAATGGGATAATTAATAATTATATATTTGCCTGTGTATCTGTAAGTGCGCGGCCACAACGTAGACCCTCGTTGAGACCATCGACCATAGCAGACAATATACTCAGCTCAATTTCTTGTTTTCTGCTAGGGTCGGTACTATGACCAAAGCTGTGTTCAGGACGCTTCTATTCATTAACTACTATGGTTTGTTCATTTTCTCTTGGGTTTGGACGAGGATAGGGCCGATTTTTCTCTGAGTGAGTTCCCCTGTTCACTGAAATGATAGTTATTATTTTATCAGTTTGCTATTATACCTACGTTTTGTTATCATTTTACTATCATTTTGGCTAGGTAGCAATAGGTCAGGCCACAGGCATTGATGGAATACGAGGACTGCGTATTAAAATTCGATATTCATGTTTAATAATAAAATGATTAGAGTGGTATAAGGGGGATATTTGCAAGTGACATTTGGGTGTTTAAACATTAGTTTTCATTGTTGAACATTACATCTAACTTCTAACTGCTGTCGTTATGAGTGGGAGTTGAGAAGATAGTTTATTCCCGAGGGACGAAGCGAGAAAAAATGTATGTTAGAGGAGAAATGTTACGAGTGCTTGTTACAGAGATAAACTTCTTGTCCAGTGGTGTGAAGTCGGTGATGGGTTTGCTTTCGGAGTTTTGAGCAGAGTGCTACAGGTTGAGATTATTGATCTAGTAAATCTAGTTATTAAAGTCTACGGAGGGAACACAGTAAAAAATAAATTAACTATGTATATATGTGAAAAGTAAAAATTGATGGTTTAATATCCATAAACAAATGGGAGTAAAAGAAAAGTATAAAGCCTGATTCACACTATAGTGCCAGTCAAGGTCCAGTCACGGTCCGGTAACGGTCCGATCAAAAGATTGAGTATTCACACTACAGGTTGAGATTATTGATCTAGTAAATCTAGTTATTAAAGTCTACGGAGGGAACACAAAAAATAAATTAACTATGTATATATGTGAAAAGTAAAAATTGATGGTTTAATATCCATAAAAAAATGGGAGTAAAAGAAAAGTAAGGGTAAAAAATTCAAGACGGATGACATAAGAGAATATAGGTATTATAGCAAGAAGAGTGTGAGTTTAGAAATACATAATTTAATGAGTCATAAAAGTAATAGAATTGAACCAATTAATATCAAACATTTTTCGATCTGTAGAATTTAAAAACATAATTTATTTTATATCGATTTAGACCACACGCCACTGATTCCAAGTGTTCATTTTTGTAACAAGACTTATCTTTCTACTTAATATCTTTGTCAAGTATTCATTTTATTTCTTCATCTCCTCTTGTTTCTTATACTTTCCTCTCTTGTTCTCTTCATCAACATCTTCTCTTCCTTCATCCATTACTTGGTTTTCTGTTTCAGCGCTTTATTATTATTTAAAATCTTTTTTATTTCTAATAATTCCTTTTAGTTTAATATTTTTTTCACTCCGGTTAACTACAGCAAGGTAATTCGGTATTTGAACAGTCTGAATCTGAACCTAAATTAAGAAAATTGCAGGTGAAAATCCTTAGTAACAAAGAAGAAAGAAAATTGCCTATCGTATCAAAGGCATTGTTCACGTCCAAACACGGATTTTCCTTTTCATTGCGTGTTTCGAATTAAGCCCTACTGTAAACAATGAATAGAGAAATTTCTCTAATCTCCAAATTATCCAAATACTGCTCCTTTCGTATCTTTCGCTGGAATAAAGGTAAATAGACTGTTGGGGAAGTGGGAAAGGGGGTTCCTTTTATGTTTTTGGGACCGTTCTCGAAGTAATTGACTTACTAATAGGGGTGGCAGGTTTGTAGAACCCGCGTTATTGTGTATATTTTGGACCCTATTCGAAACGAGCACTTTCTTTTCTTCAAGTTCTAGGAGAACTTTTCTAATGGAATTTTATAACCTTTATCCCTAGGCAATGATAAAAACAGGTAGGTAAAATCTACCGTAAAGGTAAAGGATACTACAATTAGGATAAAAGTAGGGTCCGGACGGTATGAGTTGCCTAGGGTAAATTCAAAAGTGACAGATGAGGAAAAGTGGCTAGATAAAGTATTTGAATTTGAAAAGGTGTGATAAGGTACACATTTATTATTTAGATACTTTTTAAGTGGTCCCTCCATCCAAATCTGATTGATGGTTGAAAGGGAGCACCTGCTGGATGTGATCTCCCGGAACAGACGGTCACCTGTCCAGGCACCAATCACCCAAAACGTTGCTTAATTTCAGTGGTCCGTTGAAAAATAAGGATGCAAGAATAGAAAGTTATTAAAAATAAATTGGTTTTCTAATGCTTTTGTTTTAATATTATGTGCATAAGTACCTACCTAGTCTGTAACCTGATAAATAATAGGTGACTAAAGTTAATAAATAATAAATTTATTATTAAGATTTTAAAATAAAACATGAACAAAAGAAAATTGAAAACCTACATAATTATGTAGGTATAGGTACCTGCTCATTTGTTTTTAAAAGAAACGACTTCCTTGTTCTGACATTTATAACTTTTGTAACGAAAGTCAATCTTTTACCTTGAAAATATGTCCCCCTCTTTCTCTGACTAAAAACCGTCTTATTTATTTGTTCAGTTTTTCTCTATTAATTCTTGTTGTAAACTTTCAGCTATTTTCTATTTTGAGGAGCAAGAAGAGAAAAAGCAGGAAATAAAGAAGAAATCTACGAGCACTCTCCTCTTCAGAAATAAGTAGTCTACTTCACTGGGGCAGTTTCAAAAGAATAATTTCAAAGTAATAGTTCCTTTTGAGAGAGATTGGAGACATTTTTATGCTAAATTATTCAAATTTCTTATTCTGTGTTTTTTTTTTTTATTTGATTTGATGATTTGAGACTTCTGCTTATTTGCATGTTTTAAAAGCGATAGCTTTTAGGTAATCTAAGTAATTATATTTGATTTGATGATTTGAGACTTCTGCTTATTTGCATGTTTTAAAAGCGATAGCTTTTAGGTAATCTAAGTAATTATTTACTGTCGTCACACTTTCAGGGAGGAAAGATTATGAAGAATATTGTAAATTAACTAAAAAATAATAAATAAATAACATTCTATTCCTACTATTATTTTATTATTGTTTAACTTTTTGAAGAGACTATTCAACTGTAATCTATGAATTAACTTTGTTAAGGCTTTTGCTAAAAAAAAAAAAAAAAAAAAAAAAAAAATTTACTTTTGGGTTTTTATTTACTTTTTTAAGGGGTTTTTTAAAAAAAAAAAAAAAAAAAAAAAAAAAAGTTACTCTTGGGTTCTATTTAGAATTTGCACAACTCTCCCACTTCATTTCAAAGTTCCTTCTGCCAATTTTTCTTCATATTTTCTTTCTAGTTCCAGACAGCTAGACAATGAAAATAATATCGCTTGGAATAAATCCAAATCCTTCAAGTTTATTTATCTTGTATCTACCGGATGGTGCCAAAAACAACGAAACTATTTACGTATAGGTACTTTTATTATTACTAGGTCAAGAGCACTGACTCCTAATTTGGAGGTGCTGGGTTGGAATCCCGGCCAGGGCGGAAATTTGCACGGATTTATTATCGCCAAACATTTTTCCTAATACAGTCCTCCGAAGACCTGCGGATGCTGGCCCAAAATTTAATCACGAAATTTGACTTTTGTCACAAAAGTCAAAATACTTTTGTGTTACACTGCACGTTTTTTCCAAGTTCCATCAAAACCGTTCAATACTCATGGAGACAAAATCCAACATCGTATCATTCTGAAGCCTACTCTCATTCTAAATGAATAAATTCCAAAGCCACCCTGTATATTAGAAAGAAACATGTCGAACAACAAACTTGAGCTTTCTTCCCGGACGGAATTGAAAATCTTTGGAATCGGAGTGACTTTTTCAATTGGCTGACACTTTCCTTATACGGATGACATTGTTTGCTTGAATTTTTTCCCGAGTCAAAACTTGTGGTCAAATTGAGGTCAATTTGATTTACTTTGCCATTTTTTTTTTTTTTGTTGTAAAACTTTCAGATTTATTTACTAAAAAATGGCAAGTTTGTGGCACGTTTGCAGATCCCTCCCCATCTTGGCAAAAAAGTCCCAAGTAGGTTATGTTATCTCTCTCTTTATGTAGACTTTAAAGTAAGTCTAAATAATGTATTGACCGTTGCAATGAACTCTCAAGAATACGTAAGAAATATCTCTCTCTCTCTCTCTCTCTCTCTCTCTCTCTCTCTCTCTCTCTCTCTCTCTCTTTGTGGAAAAAATGTTCTCTAGCTCTAGAACATTGAAAAAAAAAAAAAAATGCCCTTGAAGCCTTGAATCAACTCGTCAACTCGTCTCCCGTCAACTGACTTGACACTGTCACCCTCAGGTGCCCCTACCCTATTTTAGTTGTGTACAATCATTTTAGTTTTCAAGTACCCCCATCCCAACATTCCGTCCCTAGTACCGTCCCGTCCTAGTACTGTTTCAAGTTTTATTACAAGGACTCAAAGCAAATATGAGAGAGCTCTGTTGTTGACATAAAAGTGGCAGGTGAACATAGTGACGAACATGAAAATGAGCTGTTTCAATAAAATTATGACTTTCGTGTGGTTAATTTTTCAACAAGCTTCACTGTTTCCTAGTTAGATTTCACTTAGGAGGTTTGGGTTTATTGCCCTTCCGCAATTCTGACTTGAGATTCACAAATCAAGGAAACACTCGTCGCTTTGTCTCGTGACCGAGATTTCATAAAAATCAGATAAACCGTTCGAAGGAAACAAACAATTACAGACAGATCAAATACAAAAATCGTCGTGTTCAAACTAGAATCTACAATCCAGTTCGTTCTTTCCATGTACAATTGTACATATAATAATGCTGTTCAGATAGGTACAAAACTTACAAAAGGTTAACTCTTTTTTACTCGGACACAAATCTTGTGAACTTTACTGTAAACTCGGCTAAACTGTGAAGAATGGTTTCAACACTTGGAAATCAACAGACCGAATCCACAGAGTATTTTCAACTGTTGGGGATTTTGAGATTAGTTTTGTTGTACAACATAATAAATTCGGTAATACGGTTTACCTCCGGGTGTATTTTCTTGGGTTGCAATTTACAGATAAATTTGTTTCGAATGCAGCTGAGCATGAGAGAAAAGTTGCATTGGTCCCAGGTTTCCATGCTTGAATAGTAAATACAGGTGAAGAAAAAAAGAAGGAAAGGAAGAACTTTTTCGGTGCTCTTGGTTTTATTTTTTAAATAAAATGCAAATGGTTCTTCTTCTACTACTTCTTCTTCATGTAATTTTGTAAAACTAGTTTTCTGCTGACATTATTTACCTGCGATATTTATGCAATGTCCAAAGAAGTTTACCACCCTTAATGTAAAGTTCTTACTCAAGATATTTGCTACGTCAGGAGTTTCAAGTGGTATCATAAAATATCTCCTGTCCCGGTACCCTAAGAAACTGATATCTAAGTAAAGAAGTGCAAAGTGTAAACTTTTACCGCAGTAAATATCTTGAAAACTTAATTGTTCGTATCCTGGCGCTTTTGTCCTTTTTTTCCAATTGAAAAACGATTATCCCTTTTCCATAAGAATTGGGAAAGATGTTGTGAAAAATTCAATTTTCTCGAAACTTTTCCATTTAAGGATATTTCCTGTGTCCTTTCAATAAATTTTCACTCTGGTGTTTTCTTTCACTTCCTTCTTGGTTAAAATTGAAATTTCTTTTCCTGGGTTCTTCCTGCTTTTTTCTTTCCCCAATGTGATGATAATATTCTGCTTTACAGCCATTCTCCTAGCTATAAAGCTAGGGAACTTTATATTTACGATAAAGCCATCCATTTATTGGTTTTGCTCGGCGGAGCTTGACATAGGTGACGCTAAAACCGGTCTTAAATTGTCGACTGAAGTAGTATCTAAAACTTTCTCGCTCTGAGTTCATAGGTCGTCGCGACTTATTTCAAGATCAGAGCTCATTTGTGTGAGAAAATGTGAAAAAAAATCCCCCAAAAACCAGTTTTTTTGGCTTTATGGTTCTCTGGACAAAATTTGACCCACCACTTTCGCATTCCTGGTAAAAAGACCTTTAATTTGATATATAGGTCGACCAGGTTTGGATAAGTCCTTCTATGGGGACAGACACACAGACTGACAGACACCGAAGCGAATACAATAGTCCGTCCACTATACCTTTTATTATTACTATCGTAATAATAAAGGAAGGACGGGCTAAAAAGGAGAAGAGGAGAGGAAAATAAATAGGAAACAGGGAGAGAGGAAGGAGGGTGAACGAAAGAGAAGGAAGGGGAAGCCCTAAGACACTTCCCCTCATCCTGGTCTTGTTTTGCATTTTTTATACTTGAGAAAAAAAAATCCTACCCAGTAAAGAATTTATAATTTCTAGAGGTTTTATGGAGCAGATGCGGAGGGAGTAGAGGAAAGGTGTAAAACTAAGGACGGCAGAATAATTTAGGTACCCCGAAGCAGAGTACATTTTTTCTCCTTCTTCTTTGACTGCGAAATAGCACTGGTATGTTTCACTTTGTTACTAAGCCCCGGAAAAAAGTAAAAATGTCTGCAAGGGAAATGTGTTTCACTTTGTTACTAAGCCCCGGAAAAAAGACTGACAGACACCGAAGCGAATACAATAGCCCGTCCACTATACCTTTTATTATTACTATCGTAATAATAAAGGAAGGACGGGCTAAAAAGGAGAAGAGGAGAGGAAAATAAATAGGAAACAGGAACAGACGAAGGAGGGGGAACGAAAGAGAAGGAAGGGGAAGCCCTAAGACACTTCCCCTCATCCTGGTCTTGTTTTGCATTTTTTATACTTGAGAAAAAAAAAATCCTACCCAGTAAAGAATTTATAATTTCTAGAGGTTTTATGGAGCAGATGCGGAAGGAGTAGAGGAAAGGTGTAAAACTAAGGACGGCAGAATAATTTAGGTACCCCGAAGCAGAGTACATTTTTCCCCTTCTTCTTTGACTGCGAACTAGCACTGGTATGTTTCACTTTGTTACTAAGCCCCGGAAAAAAGTAAAAATGTCTGCAAGGGAAATGATTTTTTTCATACCTATAAAATAGGTAGTGGGTGGGTAACTAATGCCGTGGCTGCAGTTTTATTTTACATCATTTCCATGATTTCGCCATTTAAAACATCGTTTGACATTTTTCCTCCTCCTTTTTAATTTGCATATATTGGGGTTGCACAAATAGGTATAGATACATACCTGTTTAAAATCCGTTCAACAAAATTCAACTTTAAATAGGAACGTTTTTCTGTATTTTGTACAGTTTTATCAAGAAAATATGCATGTAATTCAAAAATTTTACCAATGTCTATTTCTAATTAAATAATTTAATTAAATTATTTAATTTTAAATTATTTAATTAGCCATTTCCATGATTTCGCCATTTAAAACATCGTTTGGCATTTTTCCTCCTCCTTTTTAATTTGCATATATTTAGGTTGCACAGATAGGTATAAATACATACCTGTTCAAAATCCGCCCAACAAAATTCAACTTTAAATAGGAACGTTCTTCTGTATTTTGTACAGTTCTATCAAGTAAATATGAATGTAATTCAAAAATTTTACCAATGTCAAATTCTAATTAAATATTTTAATTAGAATTAGGTACCATTTTCATTAGCAATCCCATGGAATTTTTTGTCCTGTTCCGTTTGTAGCTATAGGTCATTATTAGAAGAATCGCATAAAGCTCTCCTTTTTCCTCATTTCTGTTCCTGTATCCTTTCTGTTGCGAAATTGCAAAGCATTCGCGTAATCTCGTATCTAGGGATTAATAAGGTAAAGCTGTCACTAACCCCACTCTGCCTTAGTTTCTTTGACAAGTTCCACCGTACCAGTCTTCCCCCCATCTGCCAATTTAATTGGAATTAGGTACCATTTTCATTAGCAATCCCATGGAAGTTTTTGTCCTGTTCCGTTTGTAGCTAGGTCATCATTAGAAGAATCTCATAAAGCTCTTCTTTTTCCTCATTTCTGTTCCCTGTACCCTTTCTGTGGCGAAATTGCAAAGCATTCGCGTAATCTCGTATCTGGGGATTAATAAGGTAAAGCTGTCACTAACCCCACTCTGCCTTAGTTTCTTTGACAAGTTCCACCGTACCAGTCTTCCCCCCATCTGCCCTACTTTTCTTGTCAAGTCTTAAGTTCAGCACTATTAAAACTATCACTGTATAATTCGAACTTTCTTCGCAAAGACGAGAAGACACTCTGTTTATTTTTTTTTACCTCGAAGTTTTCTAGTTTCGAACCTTCTTCATTTTTCCCCTCCTCCTTATTTCCCCTTATCCTTCCTCCCTCATTCTGTCCTCGAAGGCAGAACCTTAAGGTGCTACAGTCAACCGTACTGCCTGAATATAGTGTAGACCTAAGGTGATTTGGGCCCCAGCTTATGCGTTCAAAAAATCTGGTGTGAACATCACACGACTTTCCTCATCCTATTTAATGATGCTTATTTTGGGTGTTCTTGTTCTTATAGCCAAACTAATCATTCTTCCCTCTTCTCATCTACTTGTTTTCCGAGTTTTGTTTTTCTTTAGCGTAGGTACCTCCGCCACCACCACCTACGCCACATCAGAAAGTTTTCAGCAAAAGCAAATTGAACTTGGCACTATGTTATGCTTACTTCACGGTGTGTGAACCGTTTAGTCGGTATAGCTGAAAACCGCCAAAAAACGGTCAAAAACCGCCAAAAAGCGGTCAAAACAGCAGCACCTATCTCAACCAAAAGTTTCGTGTCGCATCTTTGTCACATTTGACATCTACAAACCAAATTTCAAGTCTCTAGCTCTTCAGACAGACAGACACACACACGGACCAATGGCTGAAACTTTGGATTTAGGCTCTAGGGACCTCAAAACGTGTTTTGGCTAAAATTTGACCATCGAAAATTTGACCCGATTACATTACTTTCCTTCCTATAGGATAAGGAAAGTAAAAAGACGAGAAACTCCCGTCTTCCTATAGGATAAGGAAAGTAAAAAGAATCGAAAAAAAATATTTGTGACAGCCTTGTTAAGCCTAGCTTGGAGGGTAGAGCTTCTACCTTGTAACCAGCGAGTTCGATTCCCACCCGGGGGGTATTTTATCCTAAAGGGATAAGGTTTATTTTCGGAACCGCTGGCTTTCTACCATCCTGTCTTTCTTCTCTCCTCTCTCTCGAGACCGCAAGACCTTAGCAGGTACGGCTCCCTCTATCAAACCTCAAAAAAAAAAAAAAAAAAAAAAAAAAAAAAAAAAAACTTATGACCCTAGGGCCCCCTGAAAGTTTTTGTCTCATATCGTAAAATAAAGTCTGGAACATGAAACTGAAAACCTACGTACTTCCAAACTCCGTATTTCAATAATAATGAAAAATACATATGAATATATTTACTACGTGTAAAATGCAGTTATAGTATGTTAATGAAATTATCACTCTCTTGAGAAAATTTCGCCTTAAGTTTGCCTTAAGTTGAGCAATTCTGCCAACCAAGTTTTCTTTCTGGCGCGAAAGGCAAACTTGGAAACTTGTGGAGTGAAGAAGTTTCCTTCAGACGCTTGCGGTGTTATTAAATTTTTGTCTCATATCGTAAAATAAAGTCTGAAACATGAAACTGAAAACCTACGTACTTCCAAACTCCGTATTTCAATAATAATGAAAAATACTTACGAACATATTTACTACGTGTAAAATGCAGTAAGTTATAGTATGTTAATGAAATTATCACTCTCTTGAGAAAATTTCGCCTTAAGTTGAGCAATTCCGTCAACCAAGTTTTCTTTCTGGCGCGAAAGGCAAACTTGGAAACTTGTGGAGTGAAGAAGTTTCCTTCAGACGCTTGCGGTGTTATTAAACGAGTATGTCCCGAACACGCTGTCTTCATAGTTTTATGGGTGTTTATAAAAGTTCCGCAATGTTGGTAAGTAACTCAATACCGACCGGGTTATAATGTTCCAGAAGGCAAGAAAAAAGGAGGGAGAAAGAGGAGGAAAGTAGGAGCGAGGAAGAACAAGCTGGGCCCGTCCCTCCGGGAATTTTTTAGCCCGTAGTTTATTCGATTGTGATTAGAGAAAATCAGTACTTTTGTACCTACCTAATTTGTTTAATATGTAACGAAGTGGATCCGCGATGGCCGACTCACATTGTTTTGGGCTGCACTAATTTGCTTCTCTCCTATCCATAACATCGATACCTCCATGATGAATCTTTGTGCTCGTTGTATTATGGTTATTGGGCGACCAGTGTCGTGGAACGTATGTGATTCTGAGGTTCCCCTTTTAGAAAATTTTGATCACTTCTCTTTGATTTTCCCTTGCCAAATCTTTATTGGTGAGTTGAGTTTTCCATCATTGAGAAGTTTGGAAGTCACTAAACCTTGATTCTTCGGTTTGAAGTCATCTGAAGAGGCAATTATTGAATTTAACAGTTCGGGTTCCACCCATTCTCCCCTCTTCTCATCTACTTGTTTTCCAAGTTTTGTTTTTCTTTAGCGTAGGTACCACCGCCACCACCACCTACGCCACATCAGAAAGTTTTCAGCAAAAGCAAATTGAACTTGGCACTATGTTATGCTTACTTCACGGTGTGTGAGAAAATTGTAAAGCCACTAGGACCTCGTCTTGCAAGCGGTTTTGTGAACTATCTTTCAATGTCTAGAATCAGGGATTTCCAAACTGGGCGATTTTCTAGACTCTAGATGGATGACTCTGTAACTCTGGTAAACTTGAACTACCTGCCAGAAGTTGGGGAGTTGAATCTGTAAAGTTGAAAAAGAAAAAGTAAGTGTAAGAATTCCTGTATGTTTCATTTACGCCCTTTTACTAGATAGGCATTCAATGTAGCTACAAAGAGACGTACTCGTAGTTCATATCATGTGAGTTATGTCTCTTTGATCATACAAGTGAAATAGTATTAAAACTGGGTAAAGAAAGCTGTTGAATTCCCACAACTAGCTTCACATGGGTTGTCACTTTAAATCTTAAAATAATTGCTATTTTCTCTTTGTTTACATTGAGAACGTGATGTCTCTCTCTCTCTCTCTCTCTCTTTCTCTCTCTCTGATAACGTTTTTTATTGTCATTCGTGGGATAAGAAAGGGATACCTATGTTATGACTTTTTGACACGTGTTACATTTCACACCAAATGCAACTATATTTGTGTCTCCAAAGAACTGTCACAAAGTCCAAAGTCCCTCACAGGAGCTTATGGTTGATGGGAAACAAGTTTTCTCATTTTTTTCCCTCTCATTTTCCTTAATTTTCTTCTTTCCTTCTTCATTATGTGCTCGGTACGTGACAATATATTTCTGCCAAGAAAGAAAAACAAGACGGCTACAATATTTGTGTCTCCAAAGAACTGTCACAAAGTCCAAAGTCCCGCACAGGAGCTTTTGGTTGATGGGAAACAAGTTTTCTCATTTTTTTTTTTTTTCTCATTTTCCTTAATTTTCTTCTTTCCTTCTTCATTATGTGCTCGGTACGTGACAATATATTTCTGCCAAGAAAGAAAAACAAGACGTGGTCTGTTTGGTGCTAATTTTGTTTCGGTTTTGTTGATTAGCAGAAACAAAATGAGACACATCTGGCAAGAAGTGACGCAGAGCAGCCCCCAATGAAAAACCTGTCTTGAATAATGAGTGGAAAAAAGAACAATTTTAAGTCCAATAAAGTCTTGTAAGTCAAAAAGAACCAAGAACTGTCTGGATTTGCCTTTCTAAAGCTGTCATACTCAACCTTTTCATGTCCCGGACACTCCCGGACCGAATTTGTGTTCCAAACTTGGGCCGCAGTTCAAAAAATTCATCGATGAAGGTCCCTCTCGAGAGAACAACTTAGAGCACTGTTGGTTTTGGTTTGCAACTGGATTAGTGTCCAGGTAAATATTTTTGGTCATACTTTACTGGCATTTAGTACCAGCTCCCATGGCATGGTGCCTTCTTTCAAGGGCTACACGGTCGGCCGCCCTGAAAAGCTTAGCAGAAAAACTTTGAAGTAGCCACAAGTATGACTGTTCTAGAGCTAAGTAAGAGTATGCAGTCGTATGAAATGTGTAGATTAGAGTTGTCAGTTGATTATTCGAAATTAGAACAGAATACTCAAATATTGCATTTGTGCACGACATTGTCAATGTTGACGTTTCTGACGGAAGTTACATACATTTTCATATGTCCCGGACACTCCCGGACCAAATTTGTGTTCCAAACTTGGGCCGCAGTTCAAAAAATTCATCGATAAAGATCCCTCTCGAGAGAACAACTTCTAGCACTGTTGGTTTTGGTTTGTAACTGGATTAGTGTCCAGGTAAATATTTTTGGTCATACTTTACTGGCATTTAGTACCAGCTCCCATGGCATGGTGCCTTCTTTCAAGGGCTACGCGGTCGGCCGCCCTGAAAAGCTTAGCAGAAAAAACTTTGAAGTAGCCACAAGTATGACTGTTCTAGAGCTAAGTAAGAGTATGCAGTCGTATGAAAAGTTGTATGATTAGAGTTGTCAGTAGATCACTCGAAATTAGAACAGAATACTCAAATATTGCATTTGTGCACGACATTGTCAATGTTGACGTTTCTGACGGAAGTTACATACATTTTCAATGCCAGACAGACGTCGGGAGACGTCTTACTTTGAAGGATAAGAGATGGGAACTGAAAGTGCAATGGATTAAGATGAAACATCTTGAGTCATTCCTGTTTGTATGTTGCATTGAGGGATTACATTCCCGAAAATAATGTAGGTACCTAACTACCAATTAGGTAGATTGCAATGCATGTACAAGACAGTTTTTTTTTTTTTTTTTACTTTTCGAATATGTTTTGAAATAATTTACAATAAACCGACTTCCATCTTCGGAAGACAATTGACATTGTTTCAAAAATAACGAAAAGAGAACGTCTGAAGAGTGTCAAAGAGATTTGAGGAAATAAGAAAGAACTTGACCCCATTTTAAACACCTTTGATGACTCTTGAATTCAAAGAAGAAAAATAAATTAATACAGTAAAGAACCCCTTTTCGAAGAAGCAAATCAAATTTGAAGTTGGGTTGTTATCTCTTGTCTACTTTCTTTAGTGGATCTAAATTGCTCCTCAGTTGAAATTTACTGTTCCTCTTCATCTTCCTCCATTCCCTTTTATCTTCCTCTTCCTCTATTCCTTGCCTTTCCCGTTCTTCTCTGTTTTCAACTTTCACCATATCCACATTTCCTCTTTTACAATATTTTTCAGTTTAGCCATGGACTTTTCTTTCCTCTTTTTTTTATCGATGATAATTTTATATTTTTTCTGCTGACCAAGAGGAAACCTCATTTAGGTCGGTATTCAATGTGCTTTTTTCACCCAACGAACGGTAGTAAAATGGAGTATTGTACCTACAATAGTCTCTTGATTTGAACAATTAGTGGAGATTCCCTCTTTAGGTAGGTACTTAACACAGGAGTATTTAGGTATAGGTACCTATGTACGTGTGTTTGTTTCCATGTTTTTTTTCCACTAATAAATATAGATTAAGGTAGGTACCTCTTCTTCTTCTTCTTCTTCTTCTTCTTCTTCTTCTTCTTCTTCTTCTTCTTCTTCTTCTTCATCTTCTTCTTCATCTTCTTCTTCTTCTTCTTCTTCTTCTTCTTCTTCTTCTTCTTCTTCTTCTTCTTCTTCTTCTTCTTCTTCTTCTTCTTGAGGTGCCGTCTCCGTTCCGGAGGTTGGCAAACATCATGGTTATTCTACACGTTATCCATAACGTATAGAAGTATTAGACTCTTCTTCTTCTTCTTCGCCTTTTCCCATGTTCAGAGGACAACTGGTTTTGGCTAAAACAAAATTTTCCGAGCGGGATGCCCTTCTCACTCAACCTTCGCTATTGATATAGCGTGAGGAAATTTGGACTAGTCTACTCCCTGTTTATAGTCCATGTTCAGAGGACAACTAGTTTTGGCTAAAACAAAATTTTCCGAGCGGGATGCCCTTCTCACTCAACCTTCGCTATTGATATAGCGTGAGGAAAATTGGACTAGTCTACTCCCTGTTTATAGTCCCCTAGCTAGACGCTGATCTACTCTCTGTTTATAGGTAGGTAGGTACCTAATAATAATAAAAAAATACAACCAAGTCACCCTTGTGTAAGTAATGTTTTGTGAATTATAAGTCTAAGCTTACACATTTACACAATCTGTGTGAACTTTTCAAAAGCTCATTGCTCCCCCGGAGGTAACCCAACCGAGCAAACACACAAAGAAAACGAACCTTAATACAAAACTACTTGTATTCAGCGACCTTATCCTTGGCACAGCATGCAAAGCTCGTTGCCACAATCAGGGCCGTCAGCCTAATCCGTCCGCGGGGCTGATTTCCAAGAATCGGTCCCTCCTCATAACAGAGAGTTTTAATTTTCAATAGCAGTGAGCTAGGTTCTGGGCTCGATTTCACCCCGGGCGTATTTTACCTCAAAAGAGATAAGGTTTGTTCTCAGCTAAAAAAATATTTTTAAAGAACCAGCAGTTAAAAGAATACTAGATATTTAAAGAACCAGCAGCTAAAAGAATACCTACTAAATATTTAAAGAACCATCAGTTAAAAGAATACTAAAATATTTTAAGAACCAGCATGTAAAATAATACTAGAAAAAGCTCTTAAAAGAATATTAGATATTAATTTAATGAACCAGTAGCTGAAAAACAGCTGGTTCTAGGGCCCCGGGGACAAATGGTTCCTGAGGTTCCTGATAAATCCCCTGAGAAAGGCGCTGTGGCCACAATTGTGAACGTTTTATCCGTAAACAATTAAAGGAGTTCTATTTACAAAGAAAATAAATGTTCCACATTGAGCGAAGCATTTTTCTTTGTCCAAAAGGTTGGGCGCGAGGAAAAACCCCAAAGACCGCAGGAAACCTCATCATTGTTTTCTTTGAATTCCATTTATTCTCGGAAAAAAAAGAAAAAAAAAAAAAAAAAAAACAAAAAAAAGTTATTGTACGTAGGCATCTAAAATAATACTAGAGAAAGCTGTTAAAAGAATATTAGATATTAATTTAATGAACCAGTAGCTGAAAAACAGCTGGTTCTAGGGCCCCGGGGACAAATGGTTCCTGATAAAGTGGAGGGAGAGAGAGAAAGAGGAAGATACAGAGACAGAGGGGAAAGATCAAGAAAAAGAGGGAGAGGTAGAGAATCTTTTTCTCGCCTCCTTCAAAATGAATGTCAGCTTTGAATATAATGAATATGCTGAGCTAGATAGAGAGAGAGAGAGAAAGAGAGAGAGAGAGTAGAGGGAGGGAGACAGGAACGAGAAATAGAAAATGGAGAATTGGAGGAGGACAAAAAATTGAAAAGAAAATGCATTTGGAATAATAAAATTCCCCGAGAGGAATTATTCATTCAAACATCTCTCCAGACAGGAACTTTTTCATTCGTGACATTTTCGAAGTCACGCATAGGGAGTGACTTCAATCAAAAGAGAGAATTTCGGATTTTTCGGGCAGGTAGGTACCTACCTCGGAGAGAAAATTGTATGTTTTGTATGCCTACATATTTTAGGATACAGTGGAGCAGCAATTGTGCAGGGGGGCCTCCAGGGAATGTATTATGTATGAGAAATGTTTTGTTAATGTATGGGAATGTATTAAGTATGTATGAGAAGAGAAATATTTTCGTTGATTACAATTATTCTGCCGTGCTAAGCAAAAACGCCGTATGCCAAAAAACCCAAGAGAAAATAAATAAACTATGCTAAATCAATGCTAATGAATAGAAGCGTCCTCAACGGAGCCTTAACTATAAAAAATAGTACCGTTTATTGTATTTAATGTTGTGCTTTGCTCATTGCATAACTAAAATAAATACCAGGCATTCATACAAAATGTTTACGCTGCACTGAATGGGATACTAATTTACAAAAGTTCAGATTAGGCAGTGTCTCGGCTCATTACAATATAAATCTACCTCGTGAATACCTATCGCCTTTATGAAAATTTCATAACACGTCTCATCATTCTATGCCTCTGACTCCCAAATGATTCAAATTGTGGAGGTGACGGTAGGCGCGCGAACGTCAAGACAGGGAAGATACTAATGAAACGAGAGACGAGTTGTGTCAAAAACACTTTGAAAAACAGAAGAAAGAAAAAGAAAATGAAAAAATCTGGTGTGAACATCACACGACTTTCTATTACATTTGCAGAATACGTAGGTATTTGAAAAGAAATAGAAAATAAAAAGTAGATACCTAATAATAATAATAAAAAAATACAACTAGGTAAGTCACCCTCGTGTAATTAATGTTTTGTGAATTATGAGTCTAAGCTTACACAATCCGTGTGAACTTTTCAAAAGCTCATTGCTCCCCCGGAGGTAACCCAACCGAGCAAACACACAAAGAAAACGAACCTTAATACAAAACTACTTGTATTCCGCGACCTTATCCTTGGCACAGCATGCAAAGCTCGTTGCCACAATCAGGGCCGTTAGCCTAATCCGTCCACGGGGCTGATTTCCAAGAATCAGTCCCTCCTCATAACAGAGAGTTTTAATTTTCAATAGCAGTGAGCTAGGTCTTGCGCTCGATTTCACCCCGGGCGTATTTTACCTCAAAAGAGATAAGGTTTGTTCTCAGCTAAAAAAATATTCAACCAGCAGTTAAAAGAATACTAGATATTTAAAGAACCAGCAGCTAAAAGAATACCTACTAAATATTTAAAGAACCATCAGTTAAAAGATTATGAAACGAGAGACGAGTTGTGTCAAAAACACTTTGAAAAACAGAAGAAAGAAAATGAAAAAATACGCTTGTCCCAAAGTCAATTCTCTTTGGAACAACCGTGACTAGGTAGGAGGACTCGAACCACCAACCTCCAGATTCGAAGTCCACTGAGCTCGCGCTGGATAGTACATAATCGAGGTTGGTTTAGGTTCTTCCACACTATGGTTACTTGATATTGCCTGATAGCCTGATACACGGCCAAAATTTCAGTCAACAAAGTATGGACGTAGTGAAGGTGCTTTTATGTTTTACCTATTACCTACTTTCTATAGGTACCTAGGTACCTACCTATTATTTTTTAAACACGAAATGTTTTTGTCGTTCTAGATTTGATGTCAGCAACAGGCTAGAAAGTATGAGAAATGATGACATTAGAAACCATAAATATTATTATCTTCTCAAAGTTTCTTTCCCTTCTTGATGACTCGTTGACATTCACGCTCATACCTCAGGGGTGTGAATGTTATTCATTACAGGGTGGTGCTGGTGTGAAAGAGCAGGAGCTTTTCTATACTAATACTTCTTGGTTGACCCCTAAAACGGAACAACTTTCTAAAACATAGGTATTAACGTTGATATTAATTATTGCTAAATGTGTAGTAAATAAAAAAAAAAATTAAAAAAAAAACTTCTTAATTGGTTGTTATTCTTGGTCTATGTAGGTATGAGCTTTTAAAAATACATAGTACCCAGGTATGAGGTTCAAAAGCGGGATGCGAATAACTGCTTTCAAAGGGAAGGTAGATAAAAGGTATTTTTTAATTTACAGGGTCAAAATATGTACCTACATGTTTCAGAGATGTTGAAAAGATAGCTTTGAAGGTCCAATCAGAAATCAGCAGGATTTTTTCCAGGAATTCATCCATATCCTCTCATTGAAAAATTGAAATACCTACATTTCAATAATAATAGTACTTATTATAACAAACACATGATCATCATGATAATTTATTTATATCTATGTCTTTGAGAATAACAAATGCGAAGGAAACTGACAAGGTCACAACTCGATTCTGACAATAAAAGGCAGTATTTTCCCGTATTGATAAGGGTTCATAATATGAATAGAGGTAATACGTATACCTATAGTCATAAGTCATAAGTAAGTACCTATAACTGTTTTGTTACTGTGTGCTCCTGAACAACCACTCTCTGTCCCATTTCTACCGTTGTTACCCACCCACCCATAAGACCTTGTTTAGACTGCGAGAGTAAAGGGACTTTGCCAGCCTAGTTAGCTTAGTTGGTAGTACGCCTGCCTTGTAAGCGCTAGGCCGCGGGTTCGATTCCCGTCCGGGGCGGATTTTATCTCGGAACGGCTGGCTTTCTCCTATCCTGTCTTCCTTCTCTCTTCGATTTCGGGACGATAAGACCATAGCAGTTACAGTTCCCTCTGTCAAACCTCTTTAAAAAAAAAGTAAAGGGACTTTTCAGTCCTATGCTGCTGGTAGTATAAACATTGTATATTCTATACTAGTCTGTCGTCTGGTAAATATGACTTGTCAAGGAGGTCATTTAGTCCTATTTTTTATCTCATTTTAAAGAATAAATATTATTTTGTGTTTGTAAAAAGGACCTTTATAAATATGGGGGTATAATGGCTTTTCTAATGCGGAACTATGTTAAAAATCAGGCCAAAAAAATAAGTAGGTACCTATGTAGATACCTACTTGAATTATTCACAAAGACACACGAGTTTTTGCTACGTCCCGTCCCTTTAAGCATGAGGTATTCATTTTTCGACAAAGTCAAAACTATTCCCTATGAAAACTCATTTTCCTTTTTGTCATACGAAAAATATGTCGACTGCCATACTTTTCAAAAAGTATGACCTACTTTTTTGTCATACTTTTCAAAAGGAAATCAAAATGGAAATTAAGGAATGACATAAGCGGCGCGAACGACATGTTGTAACACATAGTTAAAGCGCCTAAAAGGAAGAAAAAAAAAGAAAAAAGAAAAAAAAAAGGAATGACATCGTTGCATGATGGACCCAGTATGTTTTTAATTTATTTTAAAGCATGGGGAAATGTGTTGGAAGGAAATAATATCATCCCCATTTCACTTTCCTAATTGTCTCTTCTGAGAGGAGTTTTATTTTACCCATGTCACTAGAGTACACCTTTCATATTTTGTTAATTCGAGCATTCTAATTTATTTGTAGAGCTACACTTGTCTTGTTCGCTACCTATTTTCTATTTACTTACCCACACTTATTGGCAATTTATAAATTTATACGCTAATCTCGGCCGTTTTTGTGTGGTTCTTTTCGATCTGTGTGATTGGTGGTTCAGTCCAGTTCATAGCAAGTAAACTTAGTAGCGTCATTTTGGGGTGGAAATTTGTAAAAGTTTCCTATTTTGTACCAAATACATAAGACCTTGTTTAGTCTGTGGGAGTAAAGGGACTTTTCAGTCTCATTCTGGCAGTATAAACAGGATATATTCTATTCTAAATTTAGTGACCATCATAAATTTAAATTAATTTTTTGGATTCGAGATTCAACGACCTGTTCCTTTTAGGTTCTAGCGAGAATTTAGAACCTGAAAAGGAAGAGGGATGAGAAAAGATCAGTTTTTTTTTTTTTTTTTTTTTTTTTTTTAAAACCCCCTTACTATTCCCTTTTTTAATCCTATAGGATCGATCTGAATCCAAAAATTCCCAACCATTCAGAAGATAAAAGCGTACCTTATAGGACATCTGCGACATACTGTATAACTTTGATGCAAATAAGAAGCAAGGATTGCCAAAGGTCAGACAAAAATTCAGAAAAAAAAAACATGCATTATACAACACCCAACAAATAGGTATCTCCTTTATGAGGGAAAAAATGGATGGAACGGAAAATATGCTAAAAATCAAAACCTTCCAGCAATATTTTCTTCCATCCTTATGTCGGGAAAAACGTACCTTACCTGAAGAAAACATAGGGAAAATGTGTAGGGGTAAAATGACGTGAAAATAAAAACTAACACCATTGTTTCACGCAGTGAAGATTTTTTTGAAATGATAATCTTACAGGTAGGTACACCTATAATATTAGGTGAGTAATTGGAAAATTGAATTTTCTAGAAAATGGGGTTTGAATACCCTAAACTGCCCTAAAGGGTGACCTGGGACTTTATGAACGCAGTATAGCTCTGTGGGAAGATGGCAAAACACGATAACCAACATTTTTTTCAAAATGGAGTTAGTAATTCATCCTTAGTAACTTTTTTGCGCTCTATCGATTGGTATAATGAGAATTGTCCTACGACTTACCGTTCCTGAGATATTAATGGAGTCAAAACAGGATAACTGCTAATAACCATTGAATAGGCTATACTATTCCCTTTTCTAATCCTATAGGATCGATCTGAATCCAAAAATTCCCAGCCATTCAGAAGATAAAAGCGTACCTTATAGGACTTCTGCGACATACTGTATAACTTTGATGCAAATAAAAAGCAAGGATTGCCAAAGGTCAGACAAAAATTCAGAAAAAAAAACCATGCATTATACAACACCCAACAAATAGGTATCTCCTTTATGAGGGAAAAAATGGAACGGAAAATATGCTAAAAATCAAAACCTTCCAGCAATATTAATTTTCCATCCTTATGTCGGGAAAAACGTACCTTACCTGAAGAAAACGTAGGGAAATGTGTGATGGAGAAGTTTAGGGTATCATCACAGCAGAGAGAAAGAGATAGAGAGAGAGAGAGGGAGAGGAGAGAGGGAGAGAGAGAGATAGTATAGTAGGGGTAAAATAATGTGAAAATAAAAGCTAACACCATTGTTTCACGCAGTGAAGATTTTTTTGAAATGATAATCTTACAGGTAGGTACACCTATAATATTAGGTGAGTAATTGGAAAATTGAATTTTCTAGAAAATGGGTTTTTGATACCCTAAACTGCCCTAAAGGGTGACCTGGGACTTTATGAGCGCAGTATAGCTATAACGAGCTGACTTAGAAAAATGATGGGGGGTGCATGTTATCCAAATTACATTTGACTCCCACGTAGCAAACGGTGAAAAATACCCATCCGGAATGTATTTTGAGCGTTCTGACAAAATAAAGCATTCGGGCGAAGGTGAGGGAAGCAATTTTAGACGGAAAAAAGCTAGAAAGAGGTGGAGGGTTTGGCTTCTACAAGTTAGGTACCATCAGTAAATTCAATAATTTACCATAGTATGTATGTTGGCACACTCTAATATATAAAAATAAAAAAAAAGGTAATGAAATAATACTAACTCATCCTGAATCATTACTTTATCAAATAGAAGAACAATACCTAATACCTAGACCCAGCAGGTAGATAATTTTATTCCCCGGTATTCCATATTCCAATTGAGCATGTACAATTGTATGTAATACATGTACAATTTTACAACATATATTATATAGAATCTATTGTACTCTATTTTGTATTGTAACTCAAATTTGTGCAAATTCTGTTAACGAATGCATCCAGCAGCTATGGCATAAACTGTTGAAGGGGAAAGGAAACAAAAGTTCTGAATGCGGGTGACTAATTTCATTCACAAAGGATACTACATGCGGGTTTTCTGTTGGTTATATCGACTATTTTTTACCAGCTTTTCCAGCTTTTGAGTTTTCCAGTTTGTATCTCGATTTGATTTAAGCGCCACTTACTTACCATTGTGTTTCCAGAATATCCCAGACAGCAGGTTTAGGAATTGATCAAAAATAGCAAAGTTTCACTCAGAAGACCTCTTTCGGATAACCTTTGAAAATATATAAGTGGTCCGTGGTAGCAAGTGTGGTCACGCTATTACGTCCAAAGAGGAAGAGGAATCGCTATTACAACCAAAGAATAATAGTGCTTATTTATACTGCTCGCATAGGACTGAAAAGTCCCTTTACTCCAGCAGTAGGCTACTACTATTATTGTGGTCAAATTCTCAAATTATATGAGGATAAAATTCCATACAGTAGGCTACTACTATTATTGTGGTCAAATTCTCAAATTATATGAGGATAAAGTTCCATACCTTGGCTGGGATTGAACCCACGCCCTCCTGTTTACCAGGCGAGCGCCTTGACCAGTACACCACCGAGGCAGGTAAGAGGTATAGATAGGGCACCCTTCCGGAGTACTGTATTCCAGCCATTACAAGCAATAATGTTTGATTGAAGGTACCGCCAAAGCGTTCATGCTAATTAGAACATTGCTTGAAAACAATATTGGTTTCCATGCAAATGCTTAATGCAGAGTTGCATAAATTTGGCAATAAACTAATGTTGAGCTAGTTGAGGGCACAATTTTCCCCGGAATACCTCAAAATGAACTCCTACACAGGATATTTCATGTTTGCCATTAGCTTTACAGGGTGGGCTTGTCCCAAAGTCAATTCTCTTTGGAACAACCGTGACTAGGTAGGAGGACTCGAACCACCAACCTCCAGATTCGAAGTGGGACTTTTCAGTCCTATGCTGCTGGTAGTATAAACATTGTATATTCTATACTAGTCTGTCGTCTGGTAAATATGACTTGTCAAGGAGGTCATTTAGTCCTATTTTTTATCTCATTTTAAAGAATAAATATTATTTTGTGTTTGTAAAAAGGACCTTTATAAATATGGGGGTATAATGGCTTTTCTAATGCGGAACTATGTTAAAAATCAGGCCAAAAAAATAAGTAGGTACCTATGTAGATACCTACTTGAATTATTCACAAAGACACACGAGTTTTTGCTACGTCCCGTCCCTTTAAGCATGAGGTATTCATTTTTCGACAAAGTCAAAACTATTCCCTATGAAAACTCATTTTCCTTTTTGTCATACGAAAAATATGTCGACTGCCATACTTTTCAAAAAGTATGACCTACTTTTTTGTCATACTTTTCAAAAGGAAATCAAAATGGAAATTAAGGAATGACATAAGCGGCGCGAACGACATGTTGTAACACATAGTTAAAGCGCCTAAAAGGAAGAAAAAAAAAGAAAAAAGAAAAAAAAAAGGAATGACATCGTTGCATGATGGACCCAGTATGTTTTTAATTTATTTTAAAGCATGGGGAAATGTGTTGGAAGGAAATAATATCATCCCCATTTCACTTTCCTAATTGTCTCTTCTGAGAGGAGTTTTATTTTACCCATGTCACTAGAGTACACCTTTCATATTTTGTTAATTCGAGCATTCTAATTTATTTGTAGAGCTACACTTGTCTTGTTCGCTACCTATTTTCTATTTACTTACCCACACTTATTGGCAATTTATAAATTTATACGCTAATCTCGGCCGTTTTTGTGTGGTTCTTTTCGATCTGTGTGATTGGTGGTTCAGTCCAGTTCATAGCAAGTAAACTTAGTAGCGTCATTTTGGGGTGGAAATTTGTAAAAGTTTTGCTCAAACAAATTAATACCTGAACGGGGTAGACTATTTATTTGTTAAATGTGGGTCGATGGTCGATGCTTAGGAGTGCATTATCTTTCCTTTTAGGACAAAGTTCTCATAATCATTCTTCCACTGAGTTAGGTATAAATAGATACCAGTCTCATACACAAAAAAGCCCACTCAGAGGCTTAATATTGTAGGGGCAAACAGCCCTAAAGGATATGGGGTTGGCTTCTACAAGTTAAGTACCATCAGTAAATTCATTAATTTACCATAGTATGTAAAGGTAATGAAATAATACTAACTCATCCTGAATCATGAATCATGACTTTATCAAATAAAAGAACAATACCTAATACCTATACCCAGCAGGTACATAAATTTATTCCCCGGTATTCCATATTCCAATTGAGCATGTACAATTGTATGTAATACATGTACAATTTTACAACATATATAGAATCTATTGTACTGTATTTCGTATTGTAACTCAAATTTGTGCAAATTCTGCTGACGAATGCATCCAGCTATGGCATAAACTATTGAAGGGGAAGGGAAACAAAAGTTCTGAATGCGGGTGACTAATTTCATTCACAAAGGATACTACATGCGGGTTTTCTGTTGGTTGTATCGACTATTTTTTACCAGCTTTTCCAGCTTTTGAGTTTTCCAGTTTTGCTTTAAGCGCTACTTACTTACCATTGTGTTTCCAGAATATCCCAGACAGGAGGAATTGATCAAAAATAGCAAAATTTCACTCAGAAGACCTCTTTCGGATCTTCTTCTTTTCCTTCACCATTTCCTGCTTTCCCGCTTATGCGGGGTCGGTGTTACGAGTCAGCCTTTTCCAGTCCGTTCGGTTTTGAGTTTGTTCTCGGGTCAGTCCCTTTTCACGCAGATCCTCATTTATACAGTTTCTCCATTGCTTCTTTGGTCTTCCTCTCTTCCTTTTTCCTTCAACTCTGATTTGTCCCACTTTCTTACCGATGTAGTTTTCATCTCTTCTTTCAACATGACCAAACCAAACAAGACCTCTTTCGGATAACCTTTGAAAATACATAAGTGGTCCGTGGTAACAAGTGTGGTCACGCTATTACGTCCAAAGAGGAAGAGCAATCGCTATTACAATTTCAACCAAAGAATAATAGTGCTTATTTATACTGCTCGCATAGGACTGAAAAGTCCCTTTACTCCAGCAGTAGGCTACTACTATTATTGATAATAATAATAGTGCTTATTTATACTGCTCGCATAGGACTGATAAGTCCCTTTACTCCAGCTCAAATTCTCAAATTATATGAGGATAAAATTCCATACCTTGACTGGGATTGAACCCACGCCCTCCTGTTTACCAGGCGAGCGCCTTGACCACTACACCACCGAGGCAGGTGGTGTAGTGGTCTACGGGCTAAAACACGTCTACGGGCCAATAAACTACGGGCTAAAAAATTCCCGGAGAGACGGGCCCAGCTTGTTTCATATTTTTTTGTATTTTTTTTCCTATTTGTATGAGCGCCGTTTATCTATCTGAGTATGCAATGTGCAACATACATTGTATTAGTGGAGGTGACTCACCACCGAGGCACGTAAGAGGTATAGATAGGGCACCCTTCCGGAGTACTGTAATCCAGCCATTACAAGCAATAATGTTTGATTGAAGGTACTGCAAAAGGGTTCATGCTAATTAGAACATTGCTTGAAAACAATATTGGTTTCCATGCAAATGCTTAATGCAAAATAGCATAAATTTGGCGATAAATTAATGTTGAACTAGTTGAGGGCACAATTTTCCCCGGAATACCTCAAAATGAACTCCTACACAGGATATTTCATGTTTGCCATTAGCTTTACAGGGTGGCCCAAGCTTGTATTAGATCTCAAATGTGGAAATCTAAAATGGTTTAACATTGACGAATGAAGATTCAATTTCTCTATTGTTTTGTACAAATTTCAATAATAATAAATTCAATTCAATTATGATAACAGATTCAATTTCAATAATGATTTCTCGAAGAACAGCAGCATAAAATTTTGGTCTAGCATTTTTTGGGGCGCGTCACTTGTTGCTTCAGCGTCAGGTATATACCTATACTTATGAGGACTGTAAGGAAAGACGGTTGAAAGCAAACTCTCTAGAAAATATCTCCAGCAAACTCTTTAGCCTACATAAAGTGCCTTTAACTGTGATAATTATACGAAGAGACGAATTTCTCATCGCGTAAATTTCAAGATAAATTGCTAGACGAGACAGGGCTCTATCTTAGCTCGTCCCACGTGCATTAGCCTTCACTTCACCTGCCTCTGCCTACACTTTAGGTATGTATAGGTACGTCATATTGTCATAACAGTGTCCTATTTCGATTGAAAACAAAAGCGTAGAACTTTGGAATATTTTCTGATGTCTGAAATCCAAAACTTGTTCTTCACGACAAATAAGTACTGTGGTTTTCGACAGACAAATAATAGTTTCAACCAACTTGTAAAGTGCATCTTCCTGCCATTTTACCTCTCTTAAAATCTCTCTCTCTCTCTCTCTCTCTCTCTCTTTCGCAAGTAAAAAAATTATACCTTATCAATGTAATTGGGCACTTTGAATCAAAATGTTCCTTGAATTTATTCTTGACCACTTCAAATTTATACTCAGCAGCACTCGATAAATTGAATGAATTGTATATCTCAATTCCAGCTTCTCCCATGCAGTGAAGAAGTAATGCTACACGTCTTTTCTCTTCTTGTGAATCTGAACCACTTGCTAACTCAAGCAGCACTTGATAAGTTGAATGAGTTGTAAATCTCAATTCCAGCTTCTCCCATGCAGTGAAGAAGTAATGCTACACGTCTTTTCTCTTCTTGTGAATCTGAACCACTTGCTAACTCAAACAGTTCAAACTTTTTAGACCATCTTTTCCATTCTTCAGATAGGTTAGGATGACTAAAATTGAACTCACTAATATTATTTAGTGCCAATGACCCTGTGTGGACCTTTGATTCTTCCGGGTCTGACCTTAAAGCCATTGTTTGATTGTTGTTCAGAATACAGAATGTGAGAGACAAAAATATTGAAAAAAAATTATTTTTTGTAGTTAAATTTAAATAAAAAATTACTTTAAATATGAAAATTATGAAAAAAATATGGCAAAGAAACATGTGGCTTTGAACTTCACAGGTAGTCAAGGTTAAAATAAAATTATTCACATATCTGGACTTGGCTGTGGAGTAGTGGCAGGAGAACTATAATGAGAACTCACTGGTGAACCACCTGAACCAGAATGTAGTACATTAGGAACAAAAAGAAAAGAACTCATTTTTATTATTTATAGAAAATCGTAATTAATTTTATTTGTCTCGCGCCGAGGCGCTAATACACAACTGCTCCACCAACACATTCATACAAAGTACAACCTAAAAAGATCAGGTATCTACCTATCTATACAACAGTATCTTTTGAGAGCAGATCTGGTGTGTATCACTTAACCTATGTCCATACATAATCGACGCCGCGTCGTCGATGGATGTCGACTGAAACCTTCCTTTGTCCTGACAAAATCAGTCCTTTTATCAAATTGAGACTGGATACTGTCATACGTCACTGACTCCAATAATCCGAAGATATAAAATAGGTAACGTAATCGTGAAGATGTTTGTCTCAGAAATAATAGCGAAAAATAACCGTTGTCAGATTGATTCGAATAAAATTCTCCGAGCTTTATTTTCAAATGGAACGATGGAGGAAAAGAAAAAGAAGAAGAAGAAAGAGAAGAAGAAAAAGATGTAGAAGAAGACGAGGAAGAGGAAGAAGAAAATAAAAAGATGATGAAAAAGCCCATTTCTTTTCTTACATTGTTACATCGTTCAGCGACAATCAAGAAACAGAACCTCCAATCTTGTTCCCTTTCTCCTCCTCCTACTCTTTCTCATCTCCTTTAATCTTCTCCGTCTCCCCCTTTTCTCCTCATTCTCCTCTTCTTGTTTCCTTCTCTTCCTTTCCTCTTTCTCTCCCATATCTCCCATCCTCGTCTTTCCTCAGATACTTTCTCTTCTTCTTATTCTTCTTCTTCTTGTTCCCTCCTTTTCCTCTCCTCATTCTTATCCATCCCTCCCCCTCCCCTTATTATTCTTCTCCGTCCTCCCTCTCCCCAATTCCTATTTATTTCCGATAACAATAGGCAGGTCATCTCGGCAAAGGACAGAGTAATGACATTACGTCAAAAATACGTAAACATTGACGGGGCAGGGCTTCATTTGGGAACAGTTTGAATTTTCGGATCACTGAACATTTTGTTACTCAGAAAGAGGGAGAGAAAGGAGAGGACTGGAAGAGAGAGAGGGAAGAAAGAGGAAGGGGAAGAAAGAAAGAGAAAGAGGTAGGGAGAGGAAAAGAGAGAAAGTGGGAGGTAGAGAGAGGAAGCTATTTTGGGAGGCACATAAAAACCGTCAGGAAATCTCTACCGACGAAAAAACACAACAAAGCTCTTAACGTTTCCCGCCCTTTGTTGTTTATTTATATTTATTCCGTGTAGGTTTTACCTACCTATAGTCCCACATACTATTTTGGTAGGGTTACCTACTTAGGTATGTAATATGTAGTAAAGTTATTTCTCCATTACTGAGGATATCTATAGGTAACCAATGAACAAAACTTGGATCGCGTTCCCACTAGTTGGGAATATCACCCGATTTTTTCCCAATGTCCTGTAGGCAATGTAGTATGAGAGTGTTCCCACTACACATTGCACGATTTTTCCAAAGGACAAGTAAGAAAAAACATAAAATATGGAATGTTTTTTTTTTACCTCTAGTCTGAGTTATCTTGGATAGAAAAAGAAAAGTCCAACCTTTGATTTAGAGTTGAGAGACAAAATCCAAAAAGTACCTAATATCAAGACGAAAAATGAAACAAAATAATAACATCCAATATTTTGAACTTGGCAAAGATGATATACAACAATATTCTTTGAGTTTTTTTTTTTTTTTTTTTTTTCTACCCATTGGGAAGAAACCTACATGTATCATAGGTAATAATAATTTCCCGAAATCCTTGAAAAGTATGTTTACAAAAAACACTGTAACTCATCGAAAAAAAAGTTATCGCTGCAGTTCAAACGCTGGAAGATAAAGCGCACCACGTTCTATTCAAAAAACCGTTTTATGCAAAAAGGGCAAAAAATCCATATTTCCCTTTTTGCACCCAGCTCCTCAATTATAACTTATAACTTGTGAGCTCTGAACTCGAAAGTTACACCTATCTTTGAACTCTTTTTCTCTTTCCTTAGTTTCGCTCTAGCACTTAAATACAATAAATTACTACATAGAAAACGACTCTAAAGGTCGACTACACACGATGAGTCCATTTGGCTCCAGTCCATTATCTCCAGTCCAAATGGATTCGATGGATGGCATCTACACAAGAGAAGTTCAAGAATCCATCAGTAAATTCCAAAGGGACCTTTTTTTTACTACAACAGCCTGAATTTCACTTGAATTAGCTAACTTCCCATACGTGATTCAGTGCGCAAACCATGTTTGGACGATCATCGCTGTGGGGCTGGGAATACTCCTTTCTTGGATCCAGACATTTTCCTAGTGCACTAGCTCCTATTTTATTCAAAACCTAATCTTCTTCTTCTTCTTCTTCTTCTTCTTCTTCTTCTTCTACTTCTTCTTCTTCTTCTTCTTCTTCTTCTTCTTCTTCTTCTTCTTCTTCTTCTTCTTCTTCTTCTTCACCTTTTAACATGTTCAGATGGGGTCGGCGTTTGTCGTCGGCCTCTTAGTCAGATTTAGAGTGATCGCTTCGAGACCGACTGGTTTCAGCTAAACAAAATTTTCCGAGTGGATGCCCGTCGCACTCAACCTTCGCTATTCAAAACCTAATCAAATCCCCTTTCTGTTCCAGGAACGGTTTCGCGTCGAGGCCGACGTCGCGGTGAACCGCGCCAACATGTTGACGCGTCTGTGGAAATATGCCGCGCCCGAAGTGGTTCACTCCGAGTATATGATGCACGCCGGCGTCATCTCCATGGTAGAATTCGACGCTGACATCTTTGCTGCTGGCAACTGTTACGACCAGTACCAGTACAAGCAGTACTGGTTGTTCTGCCCGTATGCGTATAGGTTGCCGGAGGGGCCCATCTTGGCCAAGGATCTGGCCGTGGAGTACAAGTACCTGAGCAATACGAGTGAGTGGTTCTACATTGCGCGGAAGAACGCAGAGAAGGTGATCAAGCGGGACAGGAGCCTCGCAAGAAGTAAGGGTTTTGCTTTTATGTTGTTTGAATATTGTAGATTTTAATTAAGTTTGTAGATTTTTTAAAATTTTGCGTACCTATTTAGACTAATTTACCTGCCAGACTCTAAAAAATATATCTAATACCTACCAATACCAATCAAAGGCGTTTAAAAATAAAATCATTGTAGAAAAAAAATCAAGCTGTGGTGAAATTAATAAACATGAGTTTGTGAAAGCTTATTGCTCAAAGTCCCAGCATTTTTATTTTTCTCCAATTTGTGAATTTTTTCGTCTCTTCAGCTTACTGCAAAGAGATTAAAATAATCCTCGCCCTGAAACAAAGGAAAAAATAGTCCGACAGCGAGCATCGCCATTGGTTGGGTGGAAGAGCACAGTGAGAATTTTACCACTGTATAAATAAAAAATAAAGCCTTATAAAAAGTAATAAATAGGTTTTTTTATTTACATAGGTTTACATAGGTTACAAAGGTACAAACTTACATAGGTTTAAATAAATAGGTTTAAACAAGGTTTTTTATTTACATGTGTTTAAACTATACCTATGAAATATATAAGACCTTGTTTAGACTGCGGGAGTAAAGGGACTTTTCAGTCTCATTCTGGCAGGATAAACAAGGTATATTCTATTCTATTCTTATTCTAAATAAATCAATAAGTACCCTACCTTCTCATTAAAATATTGATCTCAATCCATATGATACCGAGGCGTTTTGGGTAGGAAGATTTCATTTTGATTTTTTAATAACAGTGCTTATTTATACTGCTGGATTTAGACTTGAAAAAATAATCCGTGTATCAAGTTAAGTAGCAGCCCATTTTTAGCAGCCTATTGAGTAAATTCCACATCTCGGCAGGGATTGAACCCACGCCATATTTACGAGGCAACCGTATTGACCACTAATACACCACCTACGTGCCTATATTATTTGTAAACATCTAGTGGGCGCTATCAAAGCTTTAATAAGTTTTTTTTTTTTTACCAAGAGAAAGTGAGAACGAAGACAGGATAGGAGAAAGCCAGTCGTTCCGAGAACGAACCTTATCTGTTCAGGATAAAATCCGCCCCGGATGTATTTACAAAGTAAAATGTTGTAGGATAATAATAAGGCCTAGGCATAAAATATAAATGCTGTCGGATAAGGTCTATAAACGTTGTAGGATAAGAGCCCATTATTTTTTCAGGTCAACACTTCTCATGGCGTTTTGTAATATTTCTTGTTTTCTCCATTTCCTATGATCAAAGGATGTTTTTTTCCTCGTTCCCGGCACTTTCTCTTTTCCTATGGGCTCTTTTCCTGCTAAAGCTTTTCGTCTTCCATTCCGTCACTCTCTCTCGTTCTTATCATCTCTATCTTCATATCCTCTCTATTTCTCCTCCTCTCCTCTCTAATCAAACTCGAGATCTATTATACATCTTTCTCTAACTGTATCTTCTCTGTACTTTCTCTCTCTCTCTTCTTGACTGTGTCTTTCCGTCTTCCACTCTAACACTCTCTCTAGTTCTTCTCATATTTATCTTCCTCCTCCACTTCTATGTATATTTCCTCCTCCTACTCCTCCACCTTTCTCATCAAACCAGAGATTTCCCTCCTCTCAAAACTCTATCTTTTCGCCCTCCACTCTTTCACTCTTCCCTCGCCATTCTTCCCCTCCCCTTTCCTCTCAATTTATCCTCCCCGCCCTCCACTATTGACATCCCCTTGGATCTATCCATCTCCTCAACTAACATCTTCACTTTGTCAGCAAAACTTCCAGTAAAGACGTCAGAGGATCAACAAGCTTCACAAGATATTTTACCACAAAATAGGGCATTTTATGCTTCTCAAGTGTGGGGAAAATGAGATAGTCTTGCAAAAAATTACACTTATGTACAAAAAAAAATTGGGACAAACTTACTTAATCGGGAAAAAGAACTTCTCTTATCATTACCGTCATCAACTCTCTCTCTCTCTTAGGTTACAATCTAATTTAATGATTATTTGGCAACAGCAATTGGGATCTCCTTCTCAAATTTTCACAATTTTGCGCCATCCTCTTCATCCCAATATCAACAGCTAGCTAGAGGATCGAAGATATTGTTTTGAAGACAAACAACTTGAGCTTCTAATTTAGTTCAGAAATCTCTTCAAACTTTCAAACTGTTCAGAAAAGGCTGTCAGAGTAAAGAAAGAGAATCGCAAACTGTCCCGAATTTTCCTCTCTCGAGTGTATGTTCAACTTTACTTTCAAACAAGAAGTTTCGAGTTGAAGCGATAAAAAAAGAGGGAAAAAATCCAAGGTAACTTTTCTTCGCCCTTCAGCTATGTCAGATTCTGTGAGAATACAAGATTGCTTTTAGGTACTATCATGTTTTCATTCTAGGTAGTACTAAATTGAGGAGCTGGGTGCAAAAAGGGCAATAAATGAAAACCATCAATTTGGGATATTTAACTTTAAAGTTTTCAATTTTTCATCAAAATCCTTGAAAAGTATGTTTACAAAAAACACTGTAACTCATCGAAAAAAAAGTTATCGCTGCAGTTCAAACGCTGGAAGATAAAGCGCACCACGTTCTATTCAAAAAACCGTTTTATGCAAAAAGGGCAAAAAATCCATATTTCCCTTTTTGCACCCAGCTCCTCAATTATAACTTATAACTTGTGAGCTCTGAACTCGAAAGTTACACCTATCTTTGAACTCTTTTTCTCTTTCCTTAGTTTCGCTCTAGCACTTAAATACAATAAATTACTACATAGAAAACGACTCTAAAGGTCACTACACACGATGAGTCCATTTGGCTCCAGTCCATTATCTCCAGTCCAAATGGATTCGATGGATGGCATCTACACAAGAGAAGTTCAAGAATCCATCAGTAAATTCCAAAGGGACCTTTTTTTTACTACAACAGCCTGAATTTCACTTGAATTAGCTAACTTCCCATACGTGATTCAGTGCGCAAACCATGTTTGGACGATCATCGCTGTGGGGCTGGGAATACTCCTTTCTTGGATCCAGACATTTTCCTAGTGCACTAGCTCCTATTTTATTCAAAACCTAATCTTCTTCTTCTTCTTCTTCTTCTTCTTCTTCTTCTTCTTCTTCTTCTTCTTCTTCTTCTTCTTCTTCTTCTTCTTCTTCTTCTTCTTCTTCTTCTTCTCCTTTTAACATGTTCAGATGGGGTCGGCGTTTGTCGTCGGCCTCTTAGTCAGATTTAGAGTGATCGCTTCGAGACCGACTGGTTTCAGCTAAACAAAATTTTCCGAGTGGATGCCCGTCGCACTCAACCTTCGCTATTCAAAACCTAATCAAATCCCCTTTCTGTTCCAGGAACGGTTTCGCGTCGAGGCCGACGTCGCGGTGAACCGCGCCAACATGTTGACGCGTCTGTGGAAATATGCCGCGCCTGAAGTGGTTCACTCCGAGTATATGATGCACGCCGGCGTCATCTCCATGGTAGAATTCGACGCTGACATCTTTGCTGCAGGCAACTGTTACGACCAGTACCAGTACAAGCAGTACTGGTTGTTCTGCCCGTATGCGTATCGGTTGCCGGAGGGGCCCATCTTGGCCAAGGATCTGGCCGTCGAGTACAAGTACCTGAGCAATACGAGTGAGTGGTTCTACATTGCAAGGAAGAACGCAGAGAAGGTGATCAAGCGGGACAGGAGCCTGGCGAGAAGTAAGGGTTTTGCTTTTATGTTGTTTGAATATTGTAGATTTTAATTTTTTTTTCCCCCTTTAAAGCGCTTTAACACTACGTACAGTAGGTCGTTCGCGCATAGATTTTAATTAAGTTTGTAGATTTTGTAAAATTTTGCGTACCTATTTAGACTAATTTACCTGCCAGACTCTAAAAAATATATCTAATACCTACCAATACCAATCAAAGGCGTTTAAAAATAAAATCATTGTAGAAAAAAAAGAAAAAAAAATCAAGCTGTGGTGAAATTAACAAACATGAGCTTGTAAAAGCTCATCATTGTTCAAAGCCCGAGCATTTTTATTTCTCTCCATTTTGTGAATTTTTTCGTCTCTTCAGCTTACTGCAAAGAGATTAAAATAATCCTCGCCCTCAAATAAAGGAAAAAAATGTCCGACAGCGAGCATTGCCATTGGTTGGGAGGAAGAGCACAGTGAGAATTTTATCACTGTATAAATAAAAAATAAAGCCTTATAAAATGTAATAAATAAATCAATAAGTAGGTACCCTACATTCTCATTAAAATAATGATCTTAATCCGTGATACCGAGGCGTTTTGGGTAGGAATGTAGATCTCGAGTTTGATTAGAGAGGAGAGGAGGAGAAATAGAGAAGATATGAAGATAGAGATGATAAGAACTAGAGAGAGTGACGGAATGGAAGATGAAAAACTTTAGCAGGAAAAGAGTCTATAGGAAAAGAGAAAGTGCAGGGAACGAGGAAAAAAACATCCTTTGATCATAGGAAATGGAGAAAACAAGAAATATTACAAAACTCCATGAGCCCATGAGAAGTGTTGACCTGAAAAAATAATGGGCTCTTATCCTACAACGTTTATAGACCTTATCCGACAGCATTTATATTTTATGCCTAGGCCTTATTATTATCCTACAACATTTTACTTTGTAAATACCTACACCGGGGGCGGATTTTATCCTGAACAGATTAGGTTCGTTCTCGGAACGACTGGCTTTCTCCTATCCTGTCTTCGTTCTCTCTTTCTCTTGTAAAAAAAAAAAAACTTTTTACAGCTTTAATAGCGCCCACTAGATGTTTACAAATAATATAGGCACGTATGTGGCTTATTGGTGGTCAAGACGGTTGCCTGGTAAATATGGCGTGGGCTCAATTCCTGCCGAGATGTGGAATTTACTCAATAGGCTGCTAAAAATGGGCTGCTACTTAACTTGATACACGGATTATTTTTACTTTCTATTACTACAGTATAGCGGAGCTATACTAGTATTGAAAGTATTGCAATCGGTCCAAATTTTCAAAATCGGGAAATGGTTGGAAATATCCGTTTTGGGATCCCCTGATGTAAAAAAAAAAGAGGACTGTAAGGAAAGACGGTTGAAAGCAAACTCTCTAGAAAATATCTCCAGCAAACTCTCTAGTCTACATAAAGTGCCTTTAACTTTGATAATTATACGAAGAGACGAACTTATCGTCGCGTAAATTTTAAGATAAATTGCTAGACGAGACAGGGCTCTATCTTGGCTCGTCCCACGTGCATCACCAGCCTTCACTTCACCTGCCTCTGCCTACACCATAGGTACCTATGTATAGGTACGTCATATTGTCATAACAGTGTCCTATTTCGATTGAAAACAAAAGCGTAGAACTTTGGAATATTTTCTGATGTCTAGTGCTGTCACTATTGATGCTTACCACACCCGGGAAACAAAGCAGAAAATATTCGATCCTGCCGGGAACAGACCCGGAACCTCTGGAGTGCAAGCCTGGTGTGATACCCACTCAACCACGGAAGATTGTTTTTGGAAAAATTGTAATGCAATATTATCAGTCCTGATTAAAAAAATTGCAAATACCTATCATATCAAAAATAGAGCCGCCTACAAAATGTTGTTCAATGTTCAACGTTAAAAGCATTTTTTTCTCTCTCCTTATTTTACAATTTTTTCTATGGAGACAAAACAAGTACACTATGTACGAACATCAGGACCTTTTCCCAACCGCCCGTAGGCTAACCAGAATATTAGCATGCTGTTCTGAAAACAGATAGCAAAGAAGATTAATCAGGAGGTGAAATGGAAAACGATACCAGCAGTATCGACTCGAACCTATCCACACCGGATGAAAAAAGAATATAATTTATTAATGAAAGTACCTACAGGGAATATATTTTTTATTCTTTTATTTAAAATTCAAGCAAGGTTTTAATAATAATAATAATAATAATATGGACGTATTGGACGTAGTGAAGGTGCGTTTATGTTTTACCTATTACCTACTTTCTATTTTTTTTTTTTTTTAAATTATTAGTAGGTACCTACCTACCTATTATTTTTATTTAAACACGAAATGTTTTTATCGTTCTAGATTTGATGTCAGCAACAGGCTAGAAAGTATGAGAAATGATGACATCAGAAACCATAAGTATTATTATCTTCTCAAGGTTTCTTTCCTTTCTTGATGGCTCGTTGACATTCACGCTCATACCTCAGGGGTGTGAATGTTAATCATTACAGGGTGGTGCTGGTGTGAAAGAGCAGGAGCTTTTCTATACTAATACTTCTTGGTTGACCCCGACTCTATTTCATCCCTGATGAGATTCCTAAAACGGAACAACTTTCTAAAACATATTAACGTTGATATTAATTGATAATGTGTAGTAAATAAATAATTAAAAAAAAACTTCTTGGTTGTTTTCTTGGTCTATGTAGGTATGCGCTTTTAAAAATACATAGTACCCAGGTATGAGGTTCAAAAGCGGGATGCGAATAACTGCTTTCAAAGGAAAGTAGATAAAAGGTATTTTTTATTTTTACAGGGTCAAAATATGTACCTACATGTTTCAGAGATGTTGAAAAAATAGCTTTGAAGGTCCAATCAGAAATTAAAATATCAGCAGGATTTTTTCCAGGAATTCATCCATATCCTCTCATTGAAAAATTGAAATACATTTCAATAATAATAGTACTTATTATAACAAACTCATGATCATCATGATAATTAATTATTTATATCTAGGTAGTTGTCTTTGAGAATAACAAATGCGAAGGAAACTGACAAGGTCACAACTCGATTCTGATAATAAAAGGCAGTATTTTCCCGTATTGATAAGGGTTCATAATATGAATAGAGGTAATACGTATATACCTATAGTCATAAGTAAGTACCTATAACTGTTTTGTTACTGTGTGCTCCTGAACAACCATACTCTGTCCCATTTCTACCGTTGTTACCCACCCACCCATAAGACCTTGTTTAGACTGCGAGAGTAAAGGGACTTTGCCAGCCTAGTTAGCTTAGTTGGTAGTACGCCTGCCTTGTAAGCGCTAGGCCGCGGGTTCGATTCCCGTCCGGGGCGGATTTTATCTCGGAACGGCTGGCTTTCTCCTATCCTGTCTTCCTTCTCTCTTCGATTTCGGGACGATAAGACCATAGCAGTTACAGTTCCCTCTAAAATCCAAAACTTGTTCTTCACGACAAATAAGTACTGTGGTTTTCGACAGACAAATAGTTTCAACCAACTTGTAAAGTGCATCTTCCTGCCATTTTACCTCTCTTAAAATCTCTCTCTCTCTCTCTCTCTCTCTCTCTTTCTCCTTCTCTTGAGAAACTATTCCAGAATTTTTCAAACTTCCCCCGCTCCAACTTTGTCTACCAAAGTTTTCTATTATCCCAAGTAGGTATAAAGTTTTGTACAGCCTACTCACCCCACCTCTATCAAGTTCAGCCTAGAGATAGAGTGTAGGGGTACAAATGAGGTACAATTCTGTTAGCTTGTAAGCTTGTGTCGTGATTGTGTAGGTTTTGATAGGAAGCTAAAGATAACTCCCACGTGAAGTACCAAAGTTTTCTATTATCCCAAGTAGGTATAAAGTTTTGTACAACCTACTCACCCCACCTATAACAAGTTCAGCCTAGGGATAGGCAGGAGGGTGCAAATGAGGTACAATTCTGTTAGCTTGTAAGCTTGTGTCGTGATTGTGTAGGTTTTGATAGGAAGCTAAAGATAACTCCCACGTGAAGCAGGTTCATCCTACGTGATCCTGTGCATTAGGAAAATAATATCTCCCAGGATAAGACTCCTAGTGCATTAGAAAAATGATATCTCCCCTCGTTCGATCTTAAGTGAGATGAACTCTCATTACTTGAAAAATAATTATGATAATGACTGTCTCTTTTGGAGGAATTATACCTAATACAAAAATGATGATGGGGGCACGGTTGGTCCACTGGTAACGCGCTTGCTTGCCATGCAGAAGGTCCCGGGTTCGAATCCCACCATCGACAAAAAATTGTACTAGGCCTCCAGGGAATGTATCATGCATGAGAAATGTATTGTTAATATTGTATGGGAATGTATTAAGTATGTATGAGAAGAGAAATATTTTTGTTGATTACAATTATTCTGCCGTGCTAAGCAAAAACGCCGTATGTCAAAAAACCCTACTTTCGGGAAATCGAGTCTAAAGATTTCAATCTATACGGCAAACATACGTTTTTGACATGCGGAAACACGTTTTAGTGGTTTTCAAGGGGTTTAGGATAAAGAAAAAAATATAGGATCAAAATTTAGGATCATAGGAACCATTTGGCACCAAAAATCGATTTTCTTGACATAGGTACGGCGTTTTCGCTTAGCACGGCAGACTTCCCTTCCTTGGTGGAGTAGTGGTCAGCTTGCCTGGTAAACAGGAGTTCAGGGGGTAGATCCTAACCGACACATGGAAATTTCTCCTCATTTAGGTATGTAGGTAAGTAGGTAGGTATAATAGAGCTATACAATAATAGAGCTCTAAGAGGGCGTCCACAACGACGAATTGACCATTGAGCCTCTTCTAGTACCAAGCCAAGAGAAAATAAACAAACTATGCTAATTAATGTTGTGCTTTGCCCATTGCATAACTAAAATAAATACCAGGCATTCATACAAAATGTTTACGCTGCACTGAATGGGATACAAAAGTTCAGATAAAGCAGTGTCTCGGCTCTTTACAATATAAATCTACCTCGTGAATACCTATCGCCTTTATGAAAATTTCATAACACGTCTCATCATTCTATGCCTCTGACTCCCAAAAGTACACCTTTCATATTTTGTTAATTCGAGCATTCTAATTTATTTGTAGAGCTACACTTGTCTTGTTCGCTACCTATTTTCTATTTACTTACCCACACTTATTGGCAATTTATAAATTTATACGCTAATCTCGGCCGTTTTTGTGTGGTTCTTTTCGATCTGTGTGATTGGTGGTTCAGTCCAGTTCATAGCAAGTAAACTTAGTAGCGTCATTTTGGGGTGGAAATTTGTAAAAGTTTTGCTCAAACAAATTAATACCTGAACGGGGTAGACTATTTATTTGTTAAATGTGGGTCGATGGTCGATGCTTAGGAGTGCATTATCTTTCCTTTTAGGACAAAGTTCTCATAATCATTCTTCCACTGAGTTAGGTATAAATAGATACCAGTCTCATACACAAAAAAGCCCACTCAGAGGCTTAATATTGTAGGGGCAAACAGCCCTAAAGGATATGGGGTTGGCTTCTACAAGTTAAGTACCATCAGTAAATTCATTAATTTACCATAGTATGTAAAGGTAATGAAATAATACTAACTCATCCTGAATCATGAATCATGACTTTATCAAATAAAAGAACAATACCTAATACCTATACCCAGCAGGTACATAAATTTATTCCCCGGTATTCCATATTCCAATTGAGCATGTACAATTGTATGTAATACATGTACAATTTTACAACATATATAGAATCTATTGTACTGTATTTCGTATTGTAACTCAAATTTGTGCAAATTCTGCTGACGAATGCATCCAGCTATGGCATAAACTATTGAAGGGGAAGGGAAACAAAAGTTCTGAATGCGGGTGACTAATTTCATTCACAAAGGATACTACATGCGGGTTTTCTGTTGGTTGTATCGACTATTTTTTACCAGCTTTTCCAGCTTTTGAGTTTTCCAGTTTTGCTTTAAGCGCTACTTACTTACCATTGTGTTTCCAGAATATCCCAGACAGGAGGAATTGATCAAAAATAGCAAAATTTCACTCAGAAGACCTCTTTCGGATCTTCTTCTTTTCCTTCACCATTTCCTGCTTTCCCGCTTATGCGGGGTCGGTGTTACGAGTCAGCCTTTTCCAGTCCGTTCGGTTTTGAGTTTGTTCTCGGGTCAGTCCCTTTTCACGCAGATCCTCATTTATACAGTTTCTCCATTGCTTCTTTGGTCTTCCTCTCTCTAGATAGCTAGATACTATCATACGTCACTGACTCCAATAATCCGAAGATATAAAACAGGTAACGTAATCGTGAAGATGTTTGTCTCAGAAATGATAGCGAAAAATAACCGTTGTCAGATTGATTCGAATAAAATTCTCCGAGCTTTATTTTCAAATGGGACGATGGAGGAAAAGAAAAAGAAGAAGAAGAAAGAGAAGGAGAAGCAAAAGATGTAGAAGAAGAGGAAGAAGAAGGAGGAGAAGAAGAAGAAGAAGAAGAAAATAAAAGGATGATGAAAAACCATGTAAAAAAGCCCATTTCTTTTCTTACATTGTTACATCGTTCAGCGACAATCAAGAAACAGAACCTCCAATCTTGTCTCCCTTTCTCCTCCTCCTACTCTTTCTCATCTTCTTTAATCTTCTCCGTCTCCTCCTTTTCTCATCCTCCTCTTCTTGTTTCTTTCTCTTCCTTTCCTCTTTCTCTCCCATATCTCCCATCCTCGTCTTTCCTCAGATACTTTCTCTTCTTCTTCTTGTTCCCTCCTTTTCCTCCCCTCATTCTTATCCATCCCTCCCCCTCCCCTTCTTATTCTTCTCCGTCCTCCCTCTCCCCAATTCCTATTTATTTCCGATAACAAAAGGCAGGTCATCTCGGCAAAGGACAAAGTAATGACATTACGTCAAAAATACGTAAACATTTACAGGGTAGGGCTTCATTTGGGAACAGTTTGAATTTTCGGATCACTGAACATTTTGTTACTCAGAAAGAAGGAGAGAGGAGGGGGGAAGAGAAATAATAAAGGAGAGATGGAGGGAGGGAGAGAAAAAAGGGAGAGGGAGAGTGGGAGGTAGAGAGAGGAAGCTATTTTGGGAGGCACATAAAAACCGTCAGGAAATCTGTACCGACGAAAAAACACAACAAAGCTCTTAACGTTTCCCGCCCATTGTTGTTTATTTATTTATTTATTTATTCCGTGCAGGTATTAGGTACCTACCTACATTCCCTCCTGTGGTAGGGCTACCTACTTAGGTATGTAATATGTAGTAAAGTTATTTCTCCATTACTGAGGATATATCTATAGGTAACCAATGAACATAACTTGGATCGCGTTCCCACTAGTTGGGAATCTCACCCGATTTTTTCCCAATGTCCTGTAGGCAATGCAGTATAAGAGTGTTCCCACTACACATGACACGATTTTTTGCCAAAGGACAAGTAAGAAAAAACATAAAATTTGGAATGTTTTTTTACCTCTAGCCTGAGTTATCTTGGATAGAAAAAGAAAAGAAAAGTCCAAACCTTTGATTTAGAGTTGAGAGACAAAATCGAAAAAGTAGGTACTTAATATCAAGACGAAAAATGAAACAAAATAATAACATCCAATATTTTGAACTTGGCAAAGATAATATACAACAATATTCTTTGAGTTTTTTTTTTTTTTTTTTTTTTTTTTTTTTTTTTTTTTTTTTCCTTTTGGCTATTTTTAACTAGTTCAGAAATCTCTTCAAACTTTCAAACTATTCAGAAAAGGCTGTCAGAAAGGGAATCGCAAACTGTCCCGAATTTTCCTCTCTCGAGTGTATGTTTAACTTTATTTTCTAACAAGAAGTTTCGAGTTGAAGCGATAAAAAAAGAGGGAAAAAATCCAAGGTAACTTTTCTTCGCCCTTCAGCTATGTCAGATTCTGTTGAGTTGATTTAAAACGACATTCGAAACATTTAACAATAAAGTTTCACATTTTATTTGTTAAAGGGAAGTCTCCAAAACGGGGTACATAGTCACTTTAGGTCTGCTTCCTCAAGGGACACCATTCCTGGATTGAATTCCCTAGAATTAATTGGGTGAAGAAATTTACAAAACTGTAAATTATGAGTAATCGAAGAGCGAATGGATAGATCAAGTCACCAACGAAGAAGTGTTCATAAGATTGAATAAAGAAAAAGAAGTTGTGTACACTATAAAAAAGAGGAAACTTGAATACTTTGGTCACTTAATAAAAAATCCTAACAAATAGGTATCAATTTCCAGGAAAAATAATACAATACAAGAAAATTTTACAGAAAATAATATAGGAAAGGGACGACCCAGAACGGCGACCCTCCCTATTTACCCGGGCCTGGGGATCCCGAATACACTTGCTTGTGCACCAGCTTTGTCTAGGTTTTAATATAAACACAATTAGCTTGAAATAATAGTCTGTGTAATTAATCTATTATGTAGATCTGGGAGACGTCAGGTCTTTCTGGGTCACCCTTTGCTCTTCCACTAATCACTTGGTCCATTAACTCTTCGTCCAGTTAAATCCTAATAACTAGGTATCAATTTCCAGGAAAAATAATACAATGCAAGAAAATGTTACAGGAAATAATATAGGAAAGGGACGACCCAAAACGCACCCTCCCCATTTACCCGGGCTTGGGACCGGCATCAGGAATACACTTGTGCAGTGTGCACCAACTTTGTCTAGTTTTAATATAAACACAATTAGCTTAAAATAATAGTCGACTGTAATTAATCCATTATGTAGATCTGGGAGACGTCAGGTCTTTCTGGGTCACCCTTTGCTCTTCCACTAATCACTTGGTCCATTAACTCTTCGTCCACTGTTGTACCCTCTAATTACTAAAAACCCTCCCTCTCTCGACCCTTTTTCCCCGTTGGCGCAACACAATTTGATTATAATGCGATATAATTTCCCATCATATTCCCTCTTGATACAAAAACTTTTAATTAGTTTTGTACCCTCTAATTACTAAAAACCCTCCCTCTCTCGAACCTTTTTCCCCGTTGGCGCAACACAATTTGATTATAATGCGATATAATTTCCCATCATATTCCCTCTTGATACAAAAACTTTTAATTATCGAATTACTCTCTCGTATCCCAAGGTTAAGGGTTGTGGGATTGAAGTGAAGGGTTGAGGGATTGAAGTGCAGGGTTGTGAGATTGAAGTGAAGGGTGCAGGGATTGAAGTGAAGGTGGAGGGGATTTTTAATGTAGGTCATTTCACAAACATGTACTTGCAGACGTCTCTGTTTTTCATAGGGCATCGGAGTATGGGGACGATTCGAATAATTTCAAATTTGATTGATTGAATGCTGTAAATGTTGCTTGTATTTTCCTGCGTTTCTGTTCTTTGGGATATCTAGAATTAATAGAAAGATACATTGAATGCAACTCTCTCCTTTGAGTTTTCATGCTGGACTTGACTTGGATTCTGAAGTTTCTAGGTTCAAATCCTTTTTGTTTCATGAAGGTTTCACGTCGATTTTACCCTCCATTCAGCAGGTACCTGCCTCCTCATATTTAACCTTGATTAATCTCATCCAGCCTGAGTGGACCCGGAATTGACAGTAGCACCAGCAGCACACTTTCAATAAAATTCCTGTGCTTTTTCTTTTTTTATCTTTTTTTTTGCCTTCAATTCAAAAATATGTATTTAAAACAATCAACTCAATATATAAAACATCTCATCTAACGACGAGCCCATTGGCAGTGTTCCCAACATAGCCGCTGCAGAGTTCCCACGCTGAATCGCAAGAGATATTCTCTGCGTGAGAAATGCAGCGGCTCTTCGATCTCCGGACCTCTCAATGAGTCGCCTTCCTGCGCTTGAAATGCTTGAATGTCTGGGTGCACTCAGACTCATAAGGGCATTAATAGAGTTGCAAATCAGTGAATGCTGGCAACATAATTGAAAAAAAAGAAGCATTTTTCATTTCTATCAACAATTCTACAAATCTACCTGTTAATGAATATCATTCGTACCTACCTGGTTATTATTTTTTCGCTTCATTGCTCCGTGGAGTCGATCAGGATGTTTTCTATTATTTGCAATCACTTGTCCTCTGATACAATGTACTAAGCTGATGAATACAATCTCCAGGGCGATTTCAATTATTTTTAATTCCATACCAGCGGGTGATTTCAATTTGTATTTCGAGGGGGGGAATTATGAGCAGTGGGAATTTGTACCTGGTGTGTTTTCATTTCTGAGGGGAATTACCATTTTATCCCTCACACAGGATGATTGTAATGTCCACGAGGAGATTTAAGCTCTTTTTTCAACGTTGTTCACAACCCATAAAAGCTCCGAATCTCCGATTGTGTTTTGATGTTTTAATTTGATTTTTTTTTCAGTCAGTCATATTATTAAGTATAGGTATAGTACCAATCTCTCTATCTCTTGTCTCGACGACAATATCGAGTCTCGCACACATGCATTCGCAGAGTTTCCTAATAAAAAGAAACAACATTATAGGGAAATAATAAAATATCATATAAAGTCCATTAAAGCCATTCTCTTCCCCCCCTATGGGAAGTGTCATAAAACTTTATGTTCTGTGGAAACAAATGGAAAAGCGTGTACCAAAAATTGTGCCATTGCTTTGAGTGACATGACAGTGCTTTTAGTATGAGAGTAGATTCCTAAATGAGGAGAGAGATAGCTAAGCTACTGTCAGATGACACTAATAAAGTCAAGGTACACTCTGGCACTATTACGCTTTTATGAGATATAACTCTCTTGTCATAGTAGACAAGTAGAGTTGTATTTTCAATTTGAAAACGGAACTGATTCCCATGGCGTGTCATTTTGGATTTCCTATAGATTAGTACAGACATCCTTGATCAGCTTGATCTCCTTTTAAGCTCACTTAGAGGTAGAGAACCTCATCTTAACCCTTTGGTGACCGATGTAAACTACAGTTTTAGTTTACATCGGTCACCAAAGGGTTAAAAATCACAAATCCGAGCCCAGTTTTGCCAGGCTCTGTCTAGCAAGGAAATTCAATTTTGCCAACCTCCTGTAGTGTTTGCCTTTGCAAACAGAAGGAATAGGAGATAGCAGGAAATAGAAGGATTGATTTTTTTTTTTTTTCAAGATGAGAATTGCTTAGAGAGAGAGAGAAAGAGAGAGCGAGAGAGAGAGAAAGAGAGAGAGAGTGAGAACGAGAGAGAGAGAGAGAAGGAAGGAGCAGCTTATTGTCTTTTTTCGCCTTTCTTATTTGGAAGGTTGAGAAGGATCGGAGGGAAGAAGGAAGGGAGCAGGAACAACAAGAGGTAAGGAATGGGATTGAGGAGAAGAAAAATAGGTGAAAGGAAAAAAGTGTGCATAAGGAAAAGTGATAATAATGGGTTCTATCATTCTATGTCAGGGAGAAACACAATTTGCTGAGCAGAAATTCATATCCATTTTCAGACTGAAGCTGCGAAAATAATAATCCACGCAGTTTGAATTTCTGACTGGAGTAGTGGAGTACCTTAGAGTAGGGAGATAATAATGTTTGATGAAGGAATGATGTTACGTCAATAATCATTTTGAAACACCTTGGTACTTATGGTTCAATGAACTTTAGGTCACAGGGCATGTCTGCCATCAATCTGAATTTAAAAAGAAAAGATGTTTTTAATTCGTTCCTACCAATACATTAGACGCTTGTGGTCTGTTTCGTATCATGTTTTAATGTGAGATGTGAGTAGCTGGTCGAAACCCCAGCCAAACGACAAGGCAGAAAATCCTGATAATCTTATATTATAAGAACGAGATCCATTCACTCATTCACATTTCACAGTTCACATTTCACATTTCATAGTTCACACACTGATCTCATTTTTTGTGAGAGAAAATGTGAAAAAAATCCCCCCAAAACCAGTTTTTTTTTGGCTTTATGGTTCTCTGGACAAAATTTGCACCACCGTTTTCGTAATCCTGGTAAAAAAAAGACCTTTAATTTGATATATTGGCTTTATGGTTCTCTGGACAAAATTTGCACCACCGTTTTCGTAATCCTGGTAAAAAAAAGACCTTTAATTTGATATATAGGTCGACCAGGTTTGGATAAGTCCTTCTATGGGGACAGACAGAGTGACAGACCGACCGACAGACGACAACGAAGCGAATACATTAGCCCGTCCCTTATACCTTTTTTATTACTATCGTAATAATAAAGGAAGGACGGGCTAAAAAGCAGAGGATAAGAGGAATAGGAGGAAAAGAATAGAAAATGGAGGCTTTTATATATTAGCTTCTCCAATACTCTTCATCCCCATCATCCTTTACCTCTTCCTTTTCCTCTCCTCTTTCCTCCTTCTTCCCCTCCTGTTAGAAAATTTTGTCAACTCGACAAATATGATGAAATTTCCTAACCTCCCGCATAACCTTGGAGTTTTAAGTATATTTCTCCCTCTTATTTTTCCTCCCTCTAATCCCTTTTCCCCTCTTCTATCCCAAATTCCTCCTCCATATTCATAAGTTTTTCAAGTTGCTCCCCCCGCCCCTTCTTCTCCCTCCCCTGGGTGCTTGATCTATTTTGTAATGCATATCGATTAGCATTATCCTACATTAGAGACTCTTGAGTACCTAGTATCTATTGTCTTGCAAATGGGTGTGGGTAATTTTAAAGGGGTGGGGGGCTTTAACACGTGTTTTTAAGCTTTGGGGAAACATAATAGTATAGGTATTTATGGATTGGGTATAAACTAACTCTACAAACATAATAAAATACCTACCCAAATAAAGGCAAAACAATGCAGGTAAAGTATCTTTTGAAATATGTAGGTACGTAATTGAGAATTAATTGGCGATAACCAAAATACTATTATCAATAAATTTTAAAAAAAGGGGGTGATCATGAAAATTACAAAATCGCTAAGTTTAACACTCCATGTGAATAAGGTAATCAGACCAAAATGCTCCAAAGAGGGTCTGAAATATTTGAACGCTATAAAGCTTTTAGACAAAAGGTTGGACGTAATTGAGAATTGATTGGCGATAACCAAAATACTATTATCAATAAATTTTTAAAAAAGGGGGTGATCATGAAAATTACAAAATTGCTTAAGTTCAACATTCCATGTGAATAAGGTAATCAGACCAAAATGCTCCAAAGAGGGTCTGAAATATTTGAACGCTATAAAGCTTTTAGACAAAAGGTTGGAAAGTAGAACAAAAGGAATATTACAAGCAACATCGGAGTCATATTTCATATGTTCGGGGCGAAAAATAAAAATTGGAAACACGTTGAAAGTATTTTTATTGGCAAATGGGCCGAAAAATTGCCTTTGTTTCCGCGATATAAATTGAACAATACGCTGAATTCAGACAGGTTTATGATATTTAATCCTTAAGCTTGGTGCGAAATGGACTTGCAGGCTAAAGACCTTTTAATCTTTCTTTAGGGAGTTATAATTTTGGAAATTTTCTAAAGGTGTAAAATAAAAACAGATACCTACCTACACATTTGCAGGAACAGTTGTACACATTTGCAGGAGAACCAATGATATTTTTATTAGGTCCGAGTTTTACTTTTAGGTATCCATTTCTTCTTCTTCTTCTTTTCTTTTTTTCTTCTTCTTCTTCTTCTTCTTCTTCTTCTTCTTCTCCTTCTTCTTCTTCTTCTTCTACAACATTATTTCCAATTTTGAAACCTTACAATATTATCGTGTTACCTACATATGTCCCTATATTTTCCTATCGAAGAGCATCGAATACTTGTAGCTACTTAGCCAAAGTAAAGTTCTAAAAAGCATAAAATAAAGTAGAGAAACTTGTACCAGTTCCACTTTAACTATCATAAGAAAATACAGCTATAAACTGCAAAATATGTATTCTGATGAACTAAAAACTTTCAGACTGGATCAATTTTCGATTTTGCGTACATCAGTTATGGGAAAAACTTGTACGAAGAATTTTTTCCTGAAAGTTTTTAGTGTTAACCTTATTAGACCCACAGGACATTTCCTTTGGTATCAGTAATGTCAAGAATTGGACTCGCTCTTACATTCTCAGAATCAAATTGGAAATTTGTAAATTGGCTGAATCGGGCCGCCTAGGGGCCTTTTTTTATTCAGAAACTTTAGAAATATTAAAAGTAAAGTGTTCAATATACCTACATCTTAGCCTCGGTATATTACCTTGAAAATCTCAAGATTAGATTAGAAGTAAAGAGAAAGATCGAGATAGAAAGAGAGAGAGAGAGAGAGAGAGAGAGAGAGAGACGGGCGAGGGAAAGAAAGTGTTTCCTCACTTTTCTCAGCTAAAAGTTATGGGGATAGATTTTTCCACGCTAAACTTGAAAGCTTTTCAAAGTTCTTTAGAAGTTCATATTTTTCATCCAGGCGAAGAAGAGGCTGGTTTTGGGGGTAACTCTTGAAGTCTCATTAGAGCGTCCCTGATGAAGAGACCAAGTACACCATGTGTTCCAATAACAGAGCCGAAAAAACTTCATCCCGAGAAGAATCGAACCCGGAACCTGTAGCGTGAAAAACTAGGCTACGGAATCAGATAATAACTCCTTATTTCAATTCGCAATGTGATTTGTGGCTACATTATTGTCCCCTGCATCGAGCATAAGGTTTGCCAAAAATTGAACTCAAAATTTCAATAAAAGTGATTATCGTTTTAATTTATATTGCAGGTGGACTGAGTGCCAAACGAAATACATTGGGGAAATAATAGTCCTGGTCGAAAAATCAACAAAAGGGTAAATAGAAAGGATTTTAGAGAGAGAGGGTGAAAGTAGAGAGAGTCTGGACAAAATTGAGAGAGAGAATTGGCAAATGGGCCGAAAAATTGCCTTCGTTTCCTCGAAATAAATTGAACAATACGCTGAATTCAGACAGGTTTATGATATTTAATCCTTACAAGCTTGGTGCGAAATGGACTTGCAGGCCAAAGACCTTTTAATCTTTCTTTAGGCCAGCCTAGTTAGCTTAGTTGGTAGTGCGTCTGCCTTGTAAGCGCTAGGCCGCGGGTTCGATTCCCGCCCGGGGCGGATTTTATCCTGATGGGATAATGTTCGTTCTCGGAACGGCTGGCTTTCTCCTATCCTGTCTTCCTTCTCTCCTCGATTTCGGGACGATAAGACCATAGCAGTTAAAGTTCCCTCTGTCAAACCTCTTAAAAAAAAAAAAAAAAAAAATCTTTCTTTAGGGAGTTATAATTTTGGAAATTTTCTAAAGGTATAAAATAAAAACAGATACACATTTGCAGGAACAGTTGTACACATTTGCTGGAGAATCAATGATATTTTTATTAGGTCCGAGTTTTACTTTTAGGTATCCATTTCTTCTTTTTTTTTTTTTTTTTTTTTTTTTTTTTTTTTTTTTTTTTTTTTTTTTTTACACATTTGCAGGAACAGTTGTACACATTTGCAGGAGAACCAATGATATTTTTATTAGGTCCGAGTTTTACTTTTAGGTATCCATTTCTTCTTCTTCTTCTTTTCTTTTTTTCTTCTTCTTCTTCTTCTTCTTCTTCTTCTTCTTCTCCTTCTTCTTCTTCTTCTTCTACAACATTATTTCCAATTTTGAAACCTTACAATATTATCGTGTTACCTACATATGTACCTATATTTTCCTATCGAAGAGCATCGAATACTTGTAGCTACTTAGCCAAAGTAAAGTTCTAAAAAGCATAAAATAAAGTAGAGAAACTTGTACCAGTTCCACTTTAACTATCATAAGAAAATACAGCTATAAACTGCAAAATATGTATTCTGATGGACTAAAAACTTTCAGACTGGATCAATTTTCGATTTTACGTACATCAGTTATGCGAAAAACTTGTACGAAGAATTTTTTCCTGAAAGTTTTTAGCGTTAACCTTTTTAAACCCACAGGACATTTCCTTTGGTATCAGTAATGTCAAGAATTGGACTCGCTCTTACATTCTCAGAATCAAATTGGAAATTTGTGAATTGGCTGAATCGGGCCGCGGATCGAGGGGCCTTTTTGTATTCAGAAACTTTAAAAAGAAACTTCATATAGGTATTAAAAGAAACTTTATATTAAAAGTAAAGTGTTCAATATACATCTTAGCCTCGGTATATTACCTTGAAAATCTCAAGATTAGATTAGAAGTAAAGAGAAAGATCGAGATAGAAATAGAGAGAGAGAGAGAGAGAGAGAGAGAGAGAGAGAGACGGGCGAGGGAAAGAAAGTGTTTTCTCACTTTTCTCAGCTAAAAGTTATGGGGATAGATTTTTCCACGCTAAACTTGAAAGCTTTTCAAAGTTCTTTAGAAGTTCATATTTTTCATCCAGGCGAAGAAGAGGCTGGTTTTGGGCTGATGAAATCGACGAGAAAGTTGGCTTAAGCTCTGTAAATGAAATTCAGGCCGAGCAATCATGTGCTGGTGGCTTTTATTGGTTAGGTTTAAACATATTAGAGATCCTATATCCTATGTATTACCAAAGAGCTTTCATTATTAATTGCATTAACTGTCTTTTTCTTTTTTTTTTTTAGATAAATTTAAAAAAATATATATTTATTAACATATAACTGTCTACTTTACATTTTACTGTGCTGGTTCCGCCATAAATCTCCATTTATTTAAAGTAGGTAACTTCTTTAAGAGACCAAGTACACCATGTGTTCCAAGAATAGAGCCGAAAAAACTTCACCCCGAGAAGAATCGAACCCGGGACCTGTAGCGTGAAAAACTAGGCTACGGAATCAGCTAATAACTCCTTATTTCAATTCGCAATGTGATTTGTGGCTACATTATTGTCCCCTGCATCGAGCATAAGGTTTGCCAAAAATCGAACTCTAAATTTCAAAAGTGGTTATCATTTTAATTTATATTGCAGGTGGACAGAGTGCCAAACGAAATACATTGGGGAAATAATGGTCCTGGTCGAAAAATCAACAAAAGGGTAAATAGAAAGGATTTTAGAGAGAGAGAGGGTGAAAGTAGAGTGAGGGAAAGTAGAGGAAGAAAGAGAGAGAGAGAGGAAAGATGGAGGGGGAAAGAGAGGGGAAAAGGATAGATAAATAGAAGTAGGGAGAGAGAGAGCAGGAGAAAATTTTCATTTGCCAAGTTTGTAGAGCGGAATTATTGGCAAATTTCATTGCCATAAATATAGTGAAGGTATTTAATAATTATAATTTTGTTTTTCAAGTACTCTTCACGAAGATTGCCCTTTTTGACTGCATTAAGTGTATATATGATAAAAAAAAGAAGGAGAAAAAAGAGGTTAATTCTTAGAGTACCTAGCTACCTAGTTTTCGTAGCTATTGAAATTCCATGGACACTTGGTAATTTTATTGTTTCCTCAAATCGATATTTAATTTATTGCTCTTAATTAAATTGGTAACAGAGTTCTAATTGGGCGGAAGAAATTCTAGAATAATGAGATTAACAAAGCACAAAGTACCTAGATGTTGTGGAGCGCAGTTTTGGAACAAATTCGGCAGATACCTGCACCTTCGATCCACACTGCAAAAAATCATCAAAATCTGCTAAATAGCTAAATCGTTCTGGAGATCGGTATAGAACGGCAGAACTTCTTTATTTACAATATAAATAATATTAAAATTAACTACTGAACTTTTTTGTATGAACGCCTTAAAACTAAAGTAATTATGCAATGTGCAAAACAAGTCTCATAACTTTACAGTCTTGCACCCTTGGAGGAAAGTTGCTGAAAAATGACTAGTCTATAATATTCGTCTCTGATGTATGTGCACGAACCATCTTATGGTTACCAGCATAATTTATCATTCAGACATTTTGTATTAACCCGGGAGGACCTTGATTGCAAAATATCAATTTTCAATCCTCAAGGGCGGAAAAAATGCATTTTTGAGAAGGTTTTACTAGATTACTAGCTGAATTCCGTCGCTTCGCTCCGGAATCCCGCTAGTTCATCCCGAGGCATGGCCAAACTTGTAGAAAAGGCATGGCCGAACTTGTAGAAAATAATAAAAATACGGTCGCGCTGCGCGCTCCCTATGAGCTGCATAGTTATCAAACTAAAAACATAAACGAAACTCAAAATGTTGGTCGAGAGCGGAACATTTCTCTCCCGCAGTCTCTGCACTCTGTGTATTTCTTATGGAGATTTTAGCGATCAAAAATCGATCATATCTCAGGATCGGTTTAGATTTTCGCAAAATCCTTTCTTATTGCACACCTAGACCATAAAAGGAAAATTCCTACCAAATTTCAGCCTTCTAGGTGTTGTGGTTCTCGA